>NC_035107.1:273822958-273858122 GCF_002204515.2 Aedes aegypti
CATAGTAGCGAAATGCTCACTTCTGTAGGCTTTTGGCCGATCCAGCTGTCTCGATGACTACCCGAATAACATCTAGTGTGGACTTGATTTTCTGGAATCCGATTACATTTCGCTTTGCGTTCTTAACTAGCCTGTTTGAGATGACTCTCTACAGCGATTTACTGACTACCCAGTAAACACAAATTCGTATACGATAGTGCATAAGAGTACAAATGTGGAGGCGATATACGTACATGCGCCATAAGGCTGCATGCAATATGTACGTATATCACCTCCACATTTGTACTCTTATATCCTATTATATACGATGGTGTGTTCACTGGGTATGTTCAATAGACTGGGTCTTTAGGCTGATGGCTCCCTGGGTGATTCTCCCGACTTCGGCTGTAACATCAACGTTACACGTAACATGGAACGGAACATATCTGGCTTCTTCTGGATTGCTGGCTGATCTTGAAGACGGTATTTGGAAATACCGTCCCAAAAATGGTTCCTTGCTCAAGTTCAGACATTAAAATTAGCTCCAGTTTTGGGTTTCTGTGTTGATTTTGTCTTTGTCATACACATACAGCAGCCTGATCGTTGGTTTGTTACGTCACAACAGTTCTCCGATAATGTGCCTTTGATCGTTGCCATGCCATAGCCTAATCGTGCGTAGAACCTCGAGGTACTTTTCTTTCTTTGTTATCATTACGAACACCTCATCTCTTTACCGTTCCACAAATTGACTTCGGTCGCTTGATGATCTGATCCAATTTCGCCTTCTTGTTTCCTAAAACTTGCCAGTGATGGCTTCTGTCAAACCGTCTTCTTCCGCCTGTTTTTGGTTTGCGAGGTTGACCAGATAACCAGTGTTTTTTCACCAGGCGAAGATCTTTGCCTATTAGCAACCTTTTAGGTACAGCAGACTCTAGAGATTTTTTTTACCTCACAATTTATTTCTCAGGCTCAACAACCAAAATACCAAAGTAGGAAATCAAACAAGGACATCAATTCGCTAAAAATAATGTAAATTAGCATAATAAATACGAGGTCCAGCCCAGGCATTGAAGACGTGAGAGAGCGTGATGAGAATGAACTTAGCACAATCAAAGCGACCATGTTTTCTAAGCGAACTGTACCACTCAGTTCGACTCCAGTTGGCGATCATGATCGCTCACTGTTAGGATAAACAATGAGCTCGGATTTTCCTTTAGCAATCCCAAAGTGTAACACTACGGTAACCACGACTGCTACGAACTGATAAAAAACAAAGCAAACTAAATGTCACTGAATTGGCAAAAATTTTTTTTTGTAGGGTTTTCAATCTTCAGCTTTCTTCAATGACATTTCAATATTACACACCTATCATGGACCCGTCGTTGCGCATATTTTTCATGGAGTGGGTTTTGCCAGACAATCAGAATCTATTTCCATAAAAATAATTGATGGCATCGACTCATTGACTAACCGTAGAGAGACGGTTTATTGGTGGCATCAACTATCTTACTTGCGGATTACAGAATTATGCTTTCCCAACAAAACATCCTACGTCACTATTTTTCTATGATAGTCAGGTGCAAGTTTAGCGGAAAACGGCATCAGATAAAAATCTAAACAGTCGTTGTGCCGAAAATAGTAGCTCCAATTCTCCCACATCTATTGAATTCTCCTCCTAAGTTCAAATAAATTTTCCGGTACCCGTACAGAGCGATATCCGTCTCGAATGAATTCCATTTGTCCGTCGCGTTTGGCCATTCAGATCTGATTCTGAGATCAAATTCAAACCAGCGTAATATAAACATTCCGTATCCCTGTAGAATTTTGGAAATGGATACTAAATTTCCTGCTAAAACTACAATTGCTTCAAATTGGGCGATGGGCTATCGAGATCACTTGGTTTCTAATTGCTGATCAGCGCTGATCATGCAGGGGCTGAACTGATGAGCGTCAACTTTCAACGAGCTTGTTAACTCACCGCCTACCTTTTAGCTGAGCATCAACGGTGACAAAAATCGACTGATTTCTGCTCATGAGCTGAGCCTACCTGGAACATCTCTAATGTCTTCCTTTTCTGGTTTCCCGCGGGCCCTGAGGGATTCACAAAAATCGGATCTGGCAATGCCGTATTCGGAACAGTATCACAAAACAAAATTGATGTCTATGTATCTTGCACCACAACCGCAACGGTTACTGCCTGAGAGCCCTATTCGATAGAGGTGCGATCCCAAAAAGTAGTGGTTGGACATCAGCCGACACATCAGTTTGATAAAATCTCGACTCATGCCTCAACTCAACCCTTTATAGGGAAGATGGAATGCAACCATCTGCCCAAGTCGCCATTGCCTCATTTTTGTTGCCAACTGAGCAGGGTTTGCAGACAAATAATTGCGAAAAAATCATTGAAGGAGATTTGACGGTTATAAATATCGCCTACCTTGGCGAGTCGACTGATGGGGTAGCTGCGCAATACCGTCAGCAACTAGACGAGCAGTTGGGAAGAATCAACGTTGCTGGAGACGTCGACAGCCTGTGGGACCCTATCCACGAAGCTGTGACAACAACGGCGCGGAAAGTGATCGGCACTGGTCAACGACGAAGACGAAACGACTGGTTCGATGAAGAGTGCCAGAGAGTGACAGACATGAAGAATGCCACCAGAAGCCGTATGCTTGTGGCCGGTACCCGACAGAACAGAGAGCGGTACAGGGCAGCGAGAGCCGACGAAAAGCGAATCCACCGCAGAAAGAAAAGGCAGCACGAAGAAAGTATAGTAGCTGACGCTCAAGAAAGCATGAAATGGAAATGGAAATGTAGCGAGGAACAGGATGAACATAGATGACGACGATCAAGCTGTGGACCCATTGAGAAGTTAAAAAGGCTATTAGCGAGCTGAAGAACTGTAAGGCTGCTGGGAAGAACGAGATCTCGGTCGAGCTTCTCAAGCACGGAAGCGAGCAGCTTTACCAGTCGATCCACCGAGTACTTCTGAAGGTATGGGAGGACAAAGAATTGCCCGCCGGCTGGTTGGATGGCCTCATCCGCCCTATCTACAAGAAAGGGCACAGACTGGAGTGTGCCAATTACAGAGAAATTACCCTGCTGAATTCGGCTTACAAAAATCTGTCGCGCATCCTGTTTAACAGACTGCAACCGCTCGAGGAGTCCTTCGTCGGCGAATACCAAGCTGGTTTCGTGAGGGCCGTTCGACAACGGACCAGATGTTTAGCTTGCGAATGATCCTAGACAAATTCGGAATATAACTTGCAGACTCATCATCTGTTTATTGATTTCAAAGCGGCGTACGACTCAGTTAAAAAAGAAATGAACTTTGGCATATAATGTCTAAAAATATTTTTCCAGCAAAAACTAATTTTTCGTTGCTGATTTTAGACCCGTGACATAAAAAATGCATTTTTAAGAAAAATGGGGCAGAACGGACTCTTTCAGCCACCAATGACTAATTTGAGACACATGTGGTCCATTGGGGATGTCTACGTCAGAAAATATTAATCAGTTGTAAAATACTTTGTTAAGTTAATAGAAACTCTCCACACGCGGGCAACGGAGCTCTTCCCACGTCAATTGATTAAATGATGTTTTGCTCTCATTAATATGTACCAGATTATTTACTACTCGGCAGATGGAAACGATATATATTCAGTCAGCTCACAATCAGTTACAAGTGTTCTTCAGAAAAAACGGCAAAAAATAGGACAAACTTGACAATGTAACCATTCAATTCATTTGACGTTTTTTTAATTGAATGTGAGGGGCTGTTCCTTAGCCGAGTTGGTTAGAGTCCGGGTTACTAAGCAACAACCAACCCCTCGTTTTTGCTGAAGTGTGCCTGCGCGGTGTCGAATCCACGGTCGAGGACTACATCTTTTCGGGTAGATTGGAAATTTCCTCGACTTTCCCAGCGAGATAGAGGTATCTCGTACCTTGCCACACGATTATACAGGCAAATGGTCAACTTGCAAGTGAAGCTCTTAGTTTAAAACTTGATGTGGCTCAAATTTTTTACCGGGCGTTCAATCTTCTTATTCAAAAATTGGAAATGTATGTCATCAGTCTTTGGGAGTTAAAGCATAAAGACACAATTTGAAGATATGTGAAATATAAAAAAACTATATGTTTTCACAAACAAAGCATAAACGATGATTCCTTTCTATTTGTATTCAAGAAAAAAAAGAGATCCCTTATCCCTTAGTTTCGGCCAGACATCTTAAGAAGTCACCCTACCACGTTTCATAGTTGGAAACCCTGTAACAGAATTATAAAATAATCTCTAACACTCATAGGGATTCAATGTTAGTGTAATGACTCTTTAGGGGGTTTGTGTCATAGAGTCCGAGCTAAAGGTACAAAAAAATTTGAAGCTTCATGTAGTGATTAATGGACAAAATAAGGTTCGAGCAAAGCCTGTGAAATAGGGTCTGCGCGAAAATTACAGGAAAGGTGATTGTGTTCGTTTGCAGTGCTTTATGACAACTGCAATTAGATATATCAATTCTCCAAAAGATAGTATTCATAATTACTGATGTGTTCATTGAAACACACTCTCGGAAGTTCTCTTTTATATTCTGTATCATGACTCAAAGCCACTGTAATTCCTCTCAAATCTTATGAACCGTTTCCTTTTCAGCACGTATTGATTTACGATTCGGTACTGTTGGCGATGGTGACGTTGATAGCCCTAGACGCTGTTGCAAAACTTTGGCATCTCACGTCAATGATTAATGGATTCAAGCAGATCCTGTTTAATGTGCTTCAATAGGTCACTATCATTCTACTACACCACAACTGCACCACTGCCAAGAAACAACTAGCGGGCATTTAACTTCTGTGCTCACATCAGCAAGATCAGCCATTCTCCACTTGTTTGTTAAACTCGCGGTCTAAAAGGGTGCTTCCATAATTATGATTACATCTGCTCCGATGAGTTCGATGTAAAACCCTTTTCCCCGAGGGAGTGTAAACTAGCTGAGCCGATCTGATGATGTTCTGTTTTAACCCCATAGGTCGCGATAGGCAAAACTTATTTATAGACCGTAGTCTACAAGAAGGTGTTGCGCAGTATTTGTTTGCTTAAGTTGAGTGAAATGTATTGGATGGTTGATTTCCCTGCGCGACTTGTAGCTCATGTGCTGAGGGGCTCGCTCACGCTCATGTGCGTCGGACGAAAACACGTCGCCAAAACAACGCTTGCCGAACGCGTGCCTCTTGAAGAGGTGCAAGGTTGGCCAGTATAGGGCCTTAAGTTTGCCCTCTAAGGGGTGGGGTGTTTGATAGGCGCGAATTGCAATCGTACTGGTCATGAATATTTCATACTTTAAAATTTTAAACAATTACTTAGCCCAAGAGGAATTCTTACAGCCTTTATTGACTCCTGAGAACTTTATTTGAGGTTACATACGTTGGATGTGATCTCTTGATGGATTCTCAACGCGAGCTCGCACCGACTGACGACAACGACACCATCATAACGCACATGTGTGTGTCCGCGTGGTTTTAGATTTAGTTGAGCGCTTAGGGCAGGCTTGCCCAACCATTGGAAACCGCGGGCCAAAACTCGGAAAAAAAAATATTGTTTGGCGCCCTAGGATTATGTCGGAAGATCAAAATAATTTCTTGCATTCTGAGAAAGGCATCGTCCAGAAATTAACTTGCATGTCATTTTCATAGCTTGTATGATGATTTATTTGCTTAATTTATCACAGAATTCCAACCTTTCGACATGCCCTATATCAACTGCAGCGATTTGCAGTAGACAAGATGTCCCGGGCCCGATCCATCTGACAAGCCAATCGAGCTTTCTGTCACCATAGAAGATGGTGTCTCCACCCATGTAGCCTGCAGAATTCAAACTAAGTTATTCTTCTTCTTAGCATTACCTCCTCACTGGGACAGAGCTTGCTTCTCAGCATGATGTTATTTTGAACTCTTCTACAGTAATTAGCTGAGAGCTTTCTTTTCCATTTTCGCATTCGTATATCGTTAGGCAAGTACGATGATACTCTATGCCCAGTCAAAGTCAAGTCAAAGAAATTTCCTTTGCGAAAACATCCTGAGCCGGAATGGAAATCGAACCCACACACCTTCAGCATGGCTTTGCTAACTCTAACCACTCGGCTAAGGAAGGTCCCTATCAACAAAGGAATGCTTATCATCAAAGTTTCTAATACATTCGATGCTCAAAAGTCATTTTTTGATGCTGTAGAGAAGTATAGTATATGGAAGAACGCATAATTTTGTAGGTAGACAGCAAGCATGCTCTAAAAATCATTCGAATCGAAGTTTATTCGTGCAATTTAAAGCAAATTTGATCCTACATGGAATATTGAGTTCTATTTTGTAGACTTGATAGATGTGATCATTGAAACAATTGATAAATCATAGTCAAAATTTTATATGATCATTTATAGAACCTGTATTTTGTACAACTTGAGCGACTTGTAGCTTTAAACTGTCATGAGCGTAACTATATCATCATATTGATATATTGAACCTTTTTTTGAATTCATGAGCAGGGTCTTGAAAAACCAACAGTTTTTAACCAGGAAACCGCAAAAGATGTCAGTTTTGTACGCTCAACTTCTTTATAAAAAATCAAGAAAAAAATAAGAATATTTTCAGAAAGTTTTTCAAGATTTTCTCAAACTTGCTATAAAAACAGATTAGAAACAAATTTGATAGTTGGCACTCCAACTTGGAGTATTTAAAAATTATGCCATATCGGTACGAAGCTATTCATCATCGATATTTTGCCATCGATCTAGAAGTAAAAATTAATGATTTTTCTTACAAGTCTTGTCACGTCTTCTTGTCTGTAACAAGTTACATTAGGGCTGCCCAACGTACGACCCCCGCAGGCCACAACTTCGCTTTGTGCGACTCGCGAGAGGTTCAAAGGCCCGTTGACCACTTACCAAGAAGGAGTGTACCGGAGCTAGTTATTGAAACATGTAAATCAAATTTAAACTAATATTTCATTTTATTGGTTCATTACATTATATATACTTTATCTACTAAATTTATCTGATTATTTTAATGATCCGTGTTCCCGCGGATAAAATCCGGTAGGGAATAATTATACGAAAAAGATGTGTTCGAATTCACGGTTTATTCCAGACTGATTTGTACAACGTAATGGTGTCATATGTATACTCCGCTCTTCCCTATTGAACTTGTATAGAATATTCCAGAAGTGTATTGTTGTATACAATAATGTGTTGAAAGGTAACTGATAGTTTGAAGACTACCGAGTCGTTGACAGGGCTCCCGACCAATGTTTAATTATTGCAGCACAATTATATCAATATTTGTTACATATAATAAATTTTGTTTCATTTTTGTTAGAAGCACATTGAGCGGATAGAAAAAATTATAACATAATTAAAACAAAATTAGTTTCAATAACAAAGACTGTTTCAAATTTGTTTCAATTAAAAACATAATTATAACACAATTTGTTATGAAAAATTGAAAGCAATTGCAAACTTTGTTATAATTCAGTTTTGGAAAATTACAAAATAAGGAGAAGGTATCGACCGTGATTGTTTTAATTTTATTTTGTTTTATGGCTATAGCGGTCATGCGACTCAAAGCTAAAGGGAGTCTATAGAAGCAAATGATGGAAACGAATAGGTGCATAGGCGTCGCAAGGGAGCGACAAGATTGAAAAATTTGTAATTAGGTGGTGAAAATTGAGCAAGCCATTTACAAAATTACAAAAAAATTTCAATCTTGTCGCTCCCTTGCGACGCCTATGCACCTATTCGTTTCCATCATTTGCTTCTATAGACTCCCTTTAGCTTTGAGTCGCATGACCGCTATAGCCATAAAACAAAATAAAATTACAAAATAAGTTATATTTTTGTTTGATTTGAGGCATAATGAATTAAATTTTTGTTTAAATTATGATTTGTTATATTTTGTTTCAATTTAGTTTAGTTGGAGGTTACCCGATCAGACGGAAGACCCAAACATCAAATAAAACTAAAATATAACAAACCCTACATTAGTTTTAACAAAATTATTACAAAATGTGTCACAAGAATGCTACAAAATAACAAAATAATTACAAACTATGTTACTGTGTATGACATCAGATGTTATTTGCATCAAATTTATGAATGCAATGTCAAAAATATGACAAATGTTATTATAAATATGTTACTAAAAATATAACAAGGTTATAACAAAGCCATCTTGATAGCTAAATTATATCAACTTCTGTTATTTTTAACTGCTGCTAACTGTATTGTGTTAAATTATTTGTTATTTTAACTACTAATCAGCCAAAATTATAACATATTTTGTTACTAAAGTCGTGCTAACTGAGTAACAAAATCTGTCACAACTCTGTTGTTATGCTGGTCGGGCTCTAGCGTGGTCTCCTGGCGCCCTCGGCAAACAGCCCTTTGGGCGTCCCTATGTTAATGTTATTCTCAAGCTGCAAATTTGTATCAAATGAATAAAATCCCAGAGTTGTCTGTCTGTCAGTGACGCCTGTATGAAAATCCGAAAATTGGCACAGAGTTTTTGTAGGTCGAAAATAAGTGCTTTTCCCATAATAATTTCGGATAATAACCAGTCTACAACATAGGGGTGATATGTTCGAAGAAGTATGGTTAGAGGCGATTTTTCAGAAAAGTCATATAGTGTAACGAGGCAAATTGAAACCGCGTGGGGCAAGATGAAATCTCGCTGAATTTCACTAACGGACTCATGTAACAATGAGTCCCTTAAGCATTCACAACACGAGTGATCAAACGAATGTCGGAAAGAAAAATGTCAATTGAATGGCTCTGACCACTTTAGCTTTGCTAGGAAACGCTACGTCAAATTCGATTTATTAAACAAGATCAAACTATTCATGTTATTTGTGATCCGATATATCTGAGTTCCATGGAAAACTTATGGTTTATGCAAATATCATCGTGTCAGGCGACATTCAATTGATTTTTTTTGTGTTGCTCTATGTTCATTCTACCACTCGTGCTGTGTGTGATAGGTGACGGTAGCGGATGAATGATGAAACACAAAATGACTGCTGACCATGGCAACGAAAAGAAGGTCGCGTAAAGTGTCGAACGTTACAGCACTGAGTGCAATACCAAAACTTTCAGGAAGTTGTTCTTGACTAGCAATTCATACAAAGAAGCGTAACAGACGAAGTTGTTATTGATTGAAGAGAAAGTAAACAATATAAGATAGGTTCTTTTGAAAAGTTACATGACAAAAACCAAGTTTTGAGTATGATATCAATAGATGTTCGCAGATTTTTCTTCCTTGGAAGTTTTTTATAGCTATTAGCTTAATGTGTCCGTTACTAAATTTCTCATTGAGTGGGCTAGTTATTACAGTTTTCGTAAAACTCCCAAGTAATCATGCTGCTTAAGCTGTAATTTATGCATATAATTTGTATAACTACATTTAAAGTGGGAGAAAGCCTCAAAAATTTCAAGTTGATATTATAAGTTATAACAACAATATGACTCAAGACGAGCCTTTTCCCACTTTCAATCAACTTTGATTGTAGTTATACAGTAATGTATAACTTGCAGCTTCAACAGCCTTTGTACTTGGGATACTGATTATTTACAATTAAATATTATCTTTATAACATAAGAACGACTGCTGTATTAAACTGTTTTTGAAATACACAAAATTTGTCATGTTGAGACCTAAGTATTGATGTATTTAGAGAACATTAGAATATTTGGTGAATTTAATCATCAGAAGGTACAAGATAGTCCTGTTGAAAACTGTTGAAGATTATCTAAAAAATATTTTTTGCAGAAACAACTGAACATAGCATTATAGATATTTTTCCTTAAATCGGTGGACTGCTTATTTATTTATTTATTTTTTAATCTCTTGAATACAATGTGCTCACAATATTTTCATTCGTTAAAAAAATGCAGAGGTTTCTACAAATTTTGTATTAATGTTGTTCAACAATTTAACCTCAAGAGAAAATTATTTTAGTTGTTTTGCCAAGACTGTTCCAATAAAAGGAAACAAACTCACCAATCCTTCTTTTGGATAAAGCTTTTTTTATTATTTTTTGAATCAGAGAAATTGTTAGAAGAGATGTGTTTTGTCAAGATATCATTTAGAAGTTTAATTCAAAAAAGTACCTTAAAAATGGATATCAAAGACCTGATGCCTGAAAAAATGACTTAACGTTCAACGCTACGTAATTCGGTTTAGATTATCAATGACTGTAATTTGATTGTATTGGTATGTCTAACAGAAAATCAATTTGAATGTGCGCGTGTAAGAAAAGTATCAGAAACACGTGTTTTACTTTTATTCAAAGTAAAGTTTTGTTGAGAAGTATTGAAATTGCATGTGGTTGCATTCTGATTATCATATATATAAAATCCCAGAGTTGTCTGTCTGTCAGTAACGCTTTGAAATGTTTCACCGAAATATATCATTGAGCTCTACAACAGCAATTTATGAGCACTATAAAAGTAAATTTTAATGCTAGAACGTTACAATTGCTAATTTTGGAGCACAACAACAGCTATTTCATAGCATATTCTAAAGTTTTCTGGAACATTTTTCTTCCCAATTCGTAGAATATTCCCGAACTTTGCATCTCTGTCAGTTTCGTTTTTAGAAACATGGTCGGTAACTAAAACGAAAACAAATCAACTTCAAACAAATTGTAGGTCGGTCGAACTTGAATCGGGTTAGGAACGAATATATGTTTCAGAACAGGTATCTCCAGTTCCAAGCTAGGTTCAAAAACGAATTCGACAAAGCAAGATAAACAAGAAATAAGATGTACACTCCCGTGCAAAAGTTTGGGTTCACCCCCTCAAAAACATACAAAAGTGATCTGTCCATATCTCTGTGCTTACACGTCCAATTGAAACTCTCTAAGCCGCATTCGAAAGGCAAAGAGTTATTCTGACTTCAAATGTATTTTTTCAAAAACATTTTTTGAATTTTGTATACTAAATTTTCACTTAAAGTTGTGACATTTTTCAAAAAACACACTGAAAAATCATATCTAATTTCCTCAGCATTAGGTCGACCAAAATTTTAAATCAAAGTGTCATTAGAATCGTAATCTTATATTCTTTGAGGAGACCCCACAAAATTTTGGCGGAAAATTTTGGAAAGTATTCAAAATCAATGAAACAGTCAGTCAAGTCATCGTGCAAAAGTTTGGGTTCACCCCTCATAATGATGCAAATCGTGCAAAAGTTTGGGTTCACCTGAGCCGCTCACACAACAATTTTGTCAATATCTCCGCCATTTTTCAATAGTTTAATAGTTTTTTTTAATAGTTTAAAGCTTTTTTGAGCGCATATAATGGCGCATTCATGATTGGTTTGAGATTTCACAGATTTGAGTAAGTTCAGGTGAACCCAAACTTTTGCACGATACACCATACTCAGGGGTGAACCCAAACTTTTGCACGATGACTTGACTGACTGTTTCATTGATTTTGAATACTTTTCAGATTTTTCCGCCAAAATTTCGTAGATTCACCTCAAAGAATATAAGATTACGATTCTAATGACACCTTGTTTTGAAATTTTGGTCGATCCAATGTTGAGGAAATTAGCTATATTTTTACAGTGTGTTTTTTGAAAAATATCATAACTTTAAGTAAAAATTTAGTATACAAAGTTCAAAGAATGTTTTTGGAAAAATACATACGAAGTCAGAATAACTATTTGTCTTTCGTATGCGGCTTAGAGAGTTTCAATTGGACGTGTAATCACAGAGATATGGACTGAACACTTTTGCATGTTTTTGAGGGGGTGAACCCAAACTTATGCACGGGAGTGTATGTGCGCTTAATATTCGAGTCCTTTTTTCAATTTACAGTAAACCTCCATGACTCGATATAGACTCATGCAATCATACTAACTAAACAAATCCAAACAAAATTTTTGTTGGTTTTCTACAGCGTTCAAAGATTCGAAATTTCGATAGAACCTTTACAACAACTGTGATTTTAAAAGATGACAGTAAGTTTCAGAACATTGCGCCAGCTATTCAGCCGAATTTTTGATTGGTTTGGTTTGCTGCCAAAAAGTAATTTCTTGGCCTATCTTGATTCGTGGGAAATTCCAGTGAGAAATCATCCCAGAAAGCGCTTTTATTCTGATCGCAGTAAGCAGTTGGAAAGAAATGTCAGTTAAAACGTAAGTCGCTGTAGAATATTTGTGCAAGGAATCGACAAGAAATTTTCGGTGCGATTTATTTCCAGCAACAAATTAGGCTTAATTCATAGAATCTTCTGGAAGTTTTGAAATGTTTCACAACCTAGAACATAACAACAGCATGAAGACCACGTGTTCTATGGAGTAGCTAAGAGCATACATTTAGGAGAATTTACGGTCATTAGTTTTATGTGTGTTGATGTCGGGTCATGCTAATAAAACTAAAACAATTATCGTCTACTTCTTACATTACATCTCCACTAGGACGGAGTCTGCTTCTCAGCTTGTTATTCATGAACCACTTTCACAGGTTTTATCAGAGAAATGTAGTTGTCCAGGTTATCATTTTGCATTTGGACACAGAACTTACCATTTTTTATATGCTTAGACATAGCACATAGCTTTGAAAATTCGTTGGATCGTGGCTAGCCACGATGGGTAAGCTAGTTTTATTTGGTAGAATTAAGACTTTTCCGACCAATTGATGCGAACAACAGGGTGGTAAAGCCCTATCTCAGTTTTTGTTTCAAACTCTTGAGCTTACATCAGAAATGAAGTATCACAACGAACTAAATAGTCATTTCATTCCACATTGATTTTGAAATTCAATGCAGTGGTAAAAAAAAAATCAATGTAAAGTATAATGAAATCCTCAAATGAAATATGTACACAGTCTATTTCTTCTGCTTCATACACGCAGAAAGATTAAATTTCTGGCTCCTTATTTATAAATTTGCATAGATTCACATCATTTTCTTGACCGTTATCATCGAATGCATTTTCCTGCATAAATCACCTCGAACACTTCTCGAGCAAGTGCGATGCGTTTTGATTCTTCGTGATTCTAAGCTGCTTTTAAGGCTTTTTCTTTGAACGAAGTTTACTTCAATTTGTTCTCCGGACGAAGTCATGCTCAGTCTTGCGATAAGTTTATTTATAAAATTATGGGAGGGAATGGGGAGGAATCCGGACAGCAGCTGATGGGCAAGGTTGCCAATTGGTTGGATGATGATCATTTGTAATTGAAACCATCTCCGTTAAACATCACAAATCAAAGTTTGTTTACTGCCAACTAAATCAAAACAAATAACAACATATTTAATACGTTCTATAACTATTATTTTACGAAAATGTTCACACTTTTTTAACATATTATCTCAGTTATAGAGAAAAAATGAAACATAATTGTTGGCAACCATGAATTGATGATGCCACCCCAGCCTGCGTGCCTCATAGTGTGTGTTCTTTTAGCTGCCCATACAATACAATACATCGTTGGATTTCTCTTAGTTGCAGCGCGACGATTTTAACGATAATATTTTGCTTGGTGCGTAAGTTTTCTGTAAGTTGCGAAGCTCAACGCATAGGCAATATTGACAGCAAGTTTTCCCCGGGAGTTTCATGTTTGAAAAGTAGTTTTTCAAGATGGTAGTGTTTCAAAGTGAAGAATTCTAATGTTGTTTGGAAGATATATGTGTCCTTCGCCAGCTGAACACTTTTTTGAGGCCTGAAATGTTGGAAATTGATGTTTATTTTGATGTGCAAACGTCGAGTGCTGGCCTCTTGCAGTGTATTAGTTATTTCAAATACGCAAGTTGGTGGTATTGGTGCACAATGTGTTCAATGATCTGAACAGAAAAAATATCAGATTCAAGAAATTTGGAACGTTTTTTAATTAAAAGGTAACCTTGTTCGTATTAGCAAGAGTTTCTGTGATCCCGTGAACATACTCATATATAGGTAAGTCAGGTTTTTCGAATAAATTAAACTTAAAATTGGAAAACTTTTCGATGTTTACTAACACTATTACAAACAATCATCGATATCGCAGGGATTCATGACGGATCCTGCCCCCTTAAAAGGAATCAAAAAGGGACCATAAACAGACCATACAGGAAGCAATAAAACAAACATTAAATAAGAGTTTGACTCTTTATATCATCAGAGCAGATATTTCTCTTATATCTAAGACTTTGTTTAGAGAATTCCTCGTGAAATTACTATAAGTATTACTGCTTGTATTACTGTGAGTGTTTTTTCATGATCTTCTCTAGAATTTTCAACAGAAATTATTTCAGGTGTGTTCCTTAACAATCTTCATTGCAAGATGGAAAATCATCCACTGAGCAACACGGGGTGGCTGAGCAGGGATGAATGAACTGCTTAGAGCGGAAACAATCGTTTGTGAACAGATTTAGCAAGAAGTGATCAATGATCAGTTTGTTATTCTAGACAGGCTGTTGCTGAACAAATGAAGCTAGCGAAGACTAGCAAAATTATTATCTCCCTTCATAGACGGCCAAAGCGTTACACACTCCGAAAAAATCATGCGATTTTACTTCTTTTGGATGCACATAAAAGAAGCGAACTAAATGACGTGAATTTGTGTCACATTTTGAATACGATGGTGTCTGATTCGGGAAATGTCAATCATAGCGGCATCGTTTTCATGTCCTTCATCATGTAAGATTACATTTTTCTTTCAAAACATCTTTCAGAACCCATTTTTAAGTCATTTCATCACTTACATCATCTGACATTCAGTCATAATGTGAATTACGTCGGGAGTGATTTTCATTATTTTTAAGAGTGTAAGACTCCCCCAAATCGATTTGGGCGATTTTTTACAGCGACAGCGACAAAAAATCGCCGCGATTCCGTTGTTGTGTCGCTTTAAGCACTCTTGTATGATACTATCTAGACCAACACGACGAAAGTCGCAGCAAAATCGCGCATCCGTGGCTTGGGCACTCATAAAACTGTGCATGCAACGAAACATCGACAAAATCGCGGCGATTGTTTGTCACTGTCGCCGTATCAGCAGTACAATCACTGCAACTCTGAGGCGGCTATCAACCAAAAGGTTCCACGTGTCGGAGATAAGAGTCGCCGTCGAACAAGCCGGAAAGCAATTCCAGTAATGCAAGATCTAAAAGGCGGTTCCGGAGATCCCACGGAAGGCTCCACTACCTCCAGCAAGGATGGCATCGCAAGATCGGCCGTTCACTTACGTTGGCGAGGACCATACGTGCAGTGCATTTCGAGGTGGTCCTCAACCTGACAACGGAGATCTGTAAGATGGCGATTCGACGCTCCATCGCACGGAGGGGGACCCCTTCCACGGTGCGTATATAAGCGAGCTGGCATCACTGACAAATGGAGATAAGCCTGACGATGAGACGCTTCGTATGCTCCTGATTGTGGCAGAATCTATCTTCAACTCTAGGGCAATCACATACCTACCAATCGATTCTGAAGAAGCGCTCACGTTGAACTGCACCTCTGTAGCCCACTGTTGGATAAGTTATGGACACGTTAGATCGAAGAGTACCTGCTTATGATCACTAAGAGTACGAAGTGGATCAAGGACTGAAAGCCTGTGCAAGCTGGAGATCTGGTGGCTGTTGTGGAGGATCGGCTCCGAAATGGCTGTCCGAGAGGTCGGGTATTATGCGTGCTTTCGGAAAGCGACGGCCGTGTGCGGAATGCGGACCTTACACACTTAGAAAATTTCACCGACTCCGGTATTTTTTTTTTACCGAAATATAAACCGCTGAGCGCTCAGTAATCCTTTCGATAAAGTTGAGAATCGCCGAACAATCAGTAATTTAAACCAAAACACAGCTGTCAAAATATTACAAACTGTTCGTTAATGGTTACCGAGCAAATCGTAAGATTATTACTGAACGTATTGTTTTTATCAGCAGACAGCCAATATTCCATTCCGGATGATTGAAAAACATAAAAATAATGAAATTTATTTTGATAATCGATAAATATATTTCGGATTCTGTTATCTATACAAAAAAAATTGAACTGTATAGACATTTGGAATGCATTTCCACAGCTACAGTGTTCTGAAGCACAATAAAGATCAAGGAATCACTTAATTTTCCCGAACATCCTTATACGTGACGTTGTAATTCGATACGAGGTTTGGCACTTGTATCCTATAACGAAAACATTTTGCATTTAAAATAAGCTCTTCAATAAGAATCCACTGGTCATACCTACGGAGAAGTACCAGGCGCACATCTTGCTGCAACAGTTTTTCGAAAACAGTATCCACGTTCGAAAACACAGAATTAAAAAAAACAAACATCGGAGACGATCCAAAGCGTCGATTTGCACATCAAAACAAATATGGCGGCATGTCTGCTGATCTCAAAAATCCCAAATTACCATTTGTTCGGTAAACCATTGTGACACTTTGTACCGAAGTACGGTTAAATGTTACAGTCGACGGTTAATCTATACTATGTACTAGTTTTTCGGTAAATGAAACGACGATGTCAGAAGAAGATGAATATTTTTTCTATCTCCTTATTTTTTCAAGTTTTTTCGGTAATTTTAGTTTGCAATACCGAAACTTCAGTAAATTATTTATTTACAGTTCGTTTTCGGTAATATTATTTACAACGAAAACAAATCTAAGTGTGTACGGAAGTTAGTGCAGGAGTGTTTATTCAGGCAGTAGAATAGGTAGATAATCCAACATCCCACGTACCGTCAAGCTACCGTTCACCGTGCATTTAAGAAAAATTTACGCTTCAAAAAATTATATAACTTTTCCAAATAATTTGAAGTGTACTAGAATATCACTACGTAGCGTGCAATTATATCATAATTCAGGAAAAAATCTAAAACTAGTGATGCATAGTAAAAACTACTCAAAAATTATGTTGGAAAATGTCATGTTAAGGTCGCCTCGTACCGTTCTATGTCACCATTTACCGTGCACACTAGTGCACCATTCACCGTGCGTATAGTTTTCGAGAATCTCTCTGAGCATTAGGCAAGGCTCTCAAATAACATCACTTTGCTTTGATGACGGAGTACGGGTGGACGCCACTCTCAAACAAACCACACAAACGTTTGTTTACTTCATAAATCATACATGATTTCGCCTCACACATACTTCGATAATTTTGACGACTTCGGTATACTTTTCGTGCTGACCAGGAGTTTTGACCATTTCCTGAACAAACGATTGCTTTGATTAGATTCAATATATCTGACACAATTTTCGCGTGATCGTTGTGTTAATTGTCGTTTTTGTTTTTCAGGAACTGGGTCGGTGATCAACAGACAAACAAAATAACTTCAAGCAAATTGTAATTCGATCGAACCTGAATCGGGTTGGGGTTGAAACTGTGATTCAGAACGGGTTGCGCCAGTTTCAACCTAGGTTTAAAAATGATTTCGACATATGTTATTGCTGTGTGCGTTTGAAACGCAAATATCAAATGCGGGGAGACCAAACGCGATAAGATTTTTTGCAAGGAAGGCGAAGTCGAGAATTGCTTTTCCACGGAAGTGTCAAGAGTTTTGTTGGTTTTTTGACAGCCCTCTCCCAAGGGAAGATTTGTTGTATGAAATTAAAAATAATTTGTCTGGCACGTAACAAACAACTTCCTCCCCCTCCACATGACTCACCCTACACATAACTTCCGAACATTGTAAGAAATTTCCTACGTCCTAGTTTCAAATTCACGTGCTTTCTTCTTAAGAACCCTTTCACAAATTTCATAACGCTGAAAGGAGTGGATGGGTGTCCTTAAGATGTTACAGCTCATACAAATTTCGAAAAATATTCATACAAAATGCGTTACGAGGGGGTGCTGCCATTTTCGGCGTTATGAAATTTGTGAATAAACCCCAAAATGATTTTGAAGTGAAGAGCAAGCAAAAAATGATTCAACACCGCCGTCAGTCACATTCGTTCTCGATCAGTGAATAAATTGTCACCCAACACGCAGCAACAAAGACATTGTCATCTCCTATTCTAGTTGCAACAATGTTATTTCGCAACATCAGTTTATCATCACTTGAACAGAATATGACAAAGATCGATCACTACATGCGCAGCGATTTTCTGGGCTCGCATTGCAATTTTCGAGAACTTTCTCTGCATTGGTAAACATTGGCACAATATCGAACAGCATGCATAAACAAATTTGGTTTTGTGTTCAAAATAACTGATTAATCGCGAGTTGAAAAGGTTGCAGCAATGTTGTGCCCTGTGATTGTCATGACAATTTTGCTTCTGATTGTATCCCAATCCGCAAAAGTATGGATAAACGGGTTGTGAGCGATTTGTTTTGTTGTTTGTCTTTCATCTCCTTTGATGACAATTTGATTCACTGTTCTCGATTCAATGAAAAACACCAAACGAAACGCATTGTGCTTTACTCAATGAGTTTTAAAGAGTAGAGCTGGAGCTATCTTTTGTCTCTCACACAGCTGCGGCAATACTCGCACCTTCTATTGTGTCACTCAACGAAAACAGGAGACGCACGCAAAAGTCGGGTGCAGCACATGCATATTTTGCACCGCTCCGAGTTTTCTGCCATTCTCTGCTCTAGCGTTAAAATGAAAAATGTGAATTATTGGCGTATCTACTAAGAGTGTTGAAAAATCTCGTTATCAAACAGAATTCACATGATTTTGACTACATAAACTAGGTTTTTCAAAATGCTTTGTGACAAAAACTACTTCATTTCATCAGTTTTATCTTATTTTGCTGACAAAAGAATAATTTGTGAAAATTGTATGAATATTCTGTAGCAATTTGTATATGTGCACGGTGACCGGTGACTTAATGGTACATAAATTCAAAAAAAAAGTTTTTCCGTAAAAATGATTCAAAACTAAAACCTAGTAAAATTTTAAAAATTTCTGTCTACATTATGATTTTAATCTGTAACGTTTTTAGCTTCGATCTCATATAATTCAAACAAAAATATTTTAAAACGTTTTGAATATCTAGAATCTACAGTGCTAAACAGCCTATTAACACAATACACAGCTAGCATTTCTCCGAACAAATAAAGCATTTACGATGATTGTTGGCCTTTGTATAGCTAGACGAATTTGGTTGAGAGGTTGTATGACATTTGCCAGAAAGTAATTTGCCAGAATCAATTTGCCAGAATGGATCATTTGCCAGAAAACCATTTGCCAGAATGGACCATTCTCCAGAAAGTCATTCCCCAGAAAGACCATTTCCCAGAAAAAGATATTACTTCATTACTATGCTTTGTATGGCAACTTTGGCGTGCTAAATTCTTCGAATTATAATTATTTTCAGCGTGCGATATATAATTATTTGAAAAATAATTGTTTCGTAAGATTTTTAACTTTTTGTTTGATAATATATTTTAACTAATTATGGTATTATAGACATACCCGCTAGGTACCCCCTGGGTAATCTTCATATTTGGTAATCTTGTGATTACCATCTTCCAGACTTTTTTGTGCAAATAGGCAACTGTATGTTCAACATTCTAATAATGTTTTTCCCTTCTTTGAATAGTAAGCTGTTCTTTAGGACTAACTACTACAAGGACATATATGCTATATAAGAGATTTACCCTTCTTTATGAGGCTGTTCTTCTTAATTGTACTGAAAATGTGTTTTGCTGCAGCTAAACAAAAACAATGGAAGTAATATAAACGATATTGTGTCATCTCAACTTTAAATAATTACAGCCAAAAATATAGTATTTAAGTCAAATAACAGTCAATACCTGCCGCCGAATAAGAAAGCAATATCACAAGTGAGTTGATTATGGAATGTTAACCATGACGTTTGTCTGCGTTGTAATCTTCAATGACCCGAGTGATTCCAGAAACATTAATCTTCTTAACCGACTTGTATCGCAAAGCAAGTGATTGAATATGATAAAATAAATCTGATATTTTCTTTTTCTACCGTAAATCATGGCCACATGGCAGTTTTTAAGGGATTTCTAAATATCTCCGATACCAGATAGCTGAAACTAACATACAATAAGTGTAAGTATTGAAGATTAAAGAGTTTCCGGTGTAAAACTGTATTAAAACAAAAAATAACGTGGCTCAAATATTTATTTTGGAGTTAAAGAGTTTAACGTTCTTTTCAAGGACTGAATAATGTTTATAAATATATGATCTAAAGAATGTTGAGCTGAGTCATTAGAGTCATATTGTTAGATTAAAAAAAGCTGTTCTTTTAGTTGTTTTGCGACATTTCGCAAAGATAAACCATTCAGTAATACATCCATTCGACAAAACTAATTCGTGCCAAACGCCTCAGCAAACGTGTGAATAAAAGTGCGGGATTGCATCGGATCATGTTACTGTATTCAGATCACTTATTCTCTGATTTGTATTATAGTGATGCTAAATTTCAATCAATTTTTAGCTGTAGCTGTGCAGTGCTAGTATTTCAATCCACTTGATATAAATAATCTGAAAGTTGGCTACACAATGTTTAATGCTATAAGTAAAAAATAATATGAGTATATTCAAGATACCGAAATGACAAGTATCGAAAAAATCGATAACCCAAAATTTTTCATAAAATTGTTGATCAACCGATAGCAATCTTCAAAAAAATCCGAGTGAACCCTTCTGAACGCATCGTCAGAACCATGTACAAGTCAACAATATTCAGGTTTTTTGAGAAATTTCCCGGGAACTTATGAGAATCTGTTGAATTTTTTGTGAATATTTCCTGTAAATCTGCGTAAATCTCTACTTAAATTAATATCCACATTTTCATGTAAAATCTGATGTCCGTTTCGGTAAGATTATGTTAGGTCCCATAATGGTTCATGCTTGATTAAAATTCAGTATTGTGTATAGAACAGTTAAGAAATAATGCCAGTAAAGTTGTTGGTATATTCTAACTGTCGAGATCGGACCTGGTGTAGTGGTTAGAGCACACGCTTTTCACTCCGATTACGTGAGATCAAATCTCATCCACGAGATAGTCACTTATGATATAACAGTTATGGTGACGGAATTAAAGGAACAGTTATAGTGAAGGGAAGTAAAGCCGCTGGTCCCGAGATGAACTAGACCAGGGATTGAAATCTCGTCAATGAAGATAGAAGAATATGTTCTAGCTTCAAATAAGTAGAGCAGTCGAACATGCTAATTATGAAAAGAATTGTAAAACTCTTATAAGCGGTTTCTTCACCGTATGGGTAAACGTGGTTTACAGCTTAAGCGAAGGTGAAGAAATCGGCCTTTAGTGAGTCGCACAAAACGCCTTACGTGGGCCGCGGGCCGAACGTTGGGCATCCCTGGCTTTGGGAGAGGATCGCAAAGCTATTCCGACTCGAGTAAGGTACGGAAGGTTGAGGTGCGGCCCAGAAGGAGAAGTGCGTTCTTTTTGTTTTAGTTGGTGAGTAATTTTGTTAGGAACAAAAAACACATAACAAGGATAGAGTGTGAAATGGAGATTAGAAAAATAGGGAACGATCGTGATTCGAGGAGTAGTGAGGAAAGGTGGGACAGGAGATTGTTGTGGAATATGTTTTCGGTAATGTGTTTCGGGAAATGGAAACTAGTGCATTCCACGGCAAGACGGTGAAGAAGCAAGGGGAACTCTAGTAGGTGACCATCAGAGAAGTTCAATAGACGAACTTATTTTGCGATCCTAGCTCGGACCTAATGGTGGTTCCAATCGTAACCTTGTATGAAAATTAGTATGAGAAACTTAAAATGATAACTTTTACTCAATCATCTCCAAACAGTTGCAAATTTACATCTCACAACCTCATTACCCACGATTTTATAATAGTAGTTTGTAATATTCTGATAGTCGCGCAAATTTCATGATCAGCGAATCAAATCAAGTGATCTCTCTCTCTCTCTCTCTCTCTCTCTCTCTCTCTCTCTCTCTCTCTCTCTCTCTCTCTCTCTCTCTCTCTCTCTCTCTCTCTCTCTCTCTCTCTCTCTCTCTCTCTCTCTCTCTCTCTCTCTCTCTCTCTCTCTCTCTCTCTCTCTCTCTCTCTCTCTCTCTCTCTCTCTCTCTCTCTCTCTCTCTCTCTTCTCTCTCTCTCTCTCTCTCTCTCTCTCTCTCTCTCTCTCTCTCTCTCTCTCTCTCTCTCTCTCTCTCTCTCTCTCTCTCTCTCTCTCTCTCTCTCTCTCTCTCTCTCTCTCTCTCTCTCTCTCTCTCTCTCTCTCTCTCTCTCTCTCTCTCTCTCTCTCTCTCTCTCTCTCTCTCTCTCTCTCTCATCACAACACTTAGCCGAGAAGTGGGATCTTTCTCAGTTGGATTGCAACACCAAAAGGAAGTAGAATTGATTGATAGAACATTTTGGCCTAAGGACCCATTCGCGACGCAAACTTACAAACTTCGGCCTGATATAAATCTGAAAAGTAGTCACTCAGATTGCGAAGCAAAATTAGCTAAGGAATCTTCAAAATTCTGATAATGATTACCGTAATCCGGGGTAACATTGATCATTTTTCTGAAAGTTTCTTCAATATTTCGTTTGAAAATGCAAATGTTGCAGGTTTTATATTTTTAAAACAAGTACTGCCACCCATAGCTCGAGACTATATACTGTATTTTGTTTATTAAAAGATTTAAGCATGTTAAAAAAAATGTTTTAGGCGATTTTTTGATTTAGTTGATATGGGGTAACATTGATCACCTATATAAACAACGTTCAGTAATACTGAAAATGTTGAAGACCAAACGCTTACAAGTCATTTACTTTTTGAGTTATTTTAAAATTAAAAACACCTCGAACCACAGAATACGCCTAAAGGTAGGCAATTTCCTAAGGGAATTTTACATTCCTAACAGTAATTCAGTAATGTTGCCTAATTGAGCATACTTATAAGAGTTTTGACAACGGAATCGTTTTCGGCGATGTCATTTTTAGTAAGAACCACATTTTGCTTGCTTATATCGTTTGCAGAACTTATGTGAGACATGAATCTTCGGTAGTGTCATCCTTAACAATTAAAATCATTATTTCGAAAAGTTGACAAATTCACGCATAAGGTAAACGCAATTTTCACAAAAATATTAACTTTTATTAGCTTATGAATATAGGAAAGAGAAGCACCATTCATGATTTGAAAATGTTTTATCAATAAATGATAATATGAACTTTTGATGAGGTGAGTCATTCCGATCAATGTTACCCCGCTGATCAATGATACCCCGGATTACGGTATCTCAGAATCTTGAAAAGGACTCTTTCAAAATCCTGGGTGAGGTTTCCCTAAAATTTCGTACAAGATTCTCTTAAAGTTCTTAATAAAACATGTCCATTTTTATACTCTTATGAATGCTTGACACACCCCCACCTCTTTACACGCCTCTGCCCCAAGAGACAATTTAAAAGGTCATCAAAGGTTGGTTCCGCTTTGTTCAACGCTACACACCCAATGTCTACATCTCATCGCTTCGTCGTAATCATGATCGAAGTCAGACAACAGAAGCATTTAACTGCAATGGCCTGCTGGAACGCTCAACAGGACGGGACTGAAAATAGGGAGCGCGACACGACGATCGACACACGCGCGTGTGAAAAATGGTCGATTGTTTCTAAATTATGTGGATTTAAGACCATATCCAGCTCGTTTGGACTGACACGTCGAAGCTGTATTTAAACATCGTAAATTTTGTTGGAAAGCGGAGGTTTTAGCCGTCGTCGTTGTTTGCTCGGTCGGTTCCTTTATGCTGTGGAAATTCATCCGAGGGGGAAAACTAATGTGATGAGTTTCCAATTATCAACAGCGTCACCAGATGGCGAAGAAATGGAAAACGCGTGAGTCATTCGGTGGCACATTTCCATTTGTAATTAGTGGTTTCAATAAACTAAAACTAATTGTTTACCGCACCGTATTGAGCATTTCCAATCAATCTCCTTCAAGAGTTTCACCACAAACCGAGAAAACAATCGTGAGAATTCCGCTTTTCCTTATTATTTCAACAAAGTGCGAACAAATTTCCCGCGCAATCAACAGCTTTGGCCACCCAAGGACCGAAATCCTGGGCAACAACCGAACCTGATTGGAATTCGCTTATTTCCTTCCGTCGCTTCGTCGTTTCCAATGAATGCCAAACAGTTGGTCCTTCCTTTACTACAAACAACCAACAACTCCAAAAGTCCAACAAGTTGGTTTCGGGTGAAAGCGACAACGAAAAACCAATCATTTGGTATTCGCGACTCGGAGCGGCATCTGGTTGCCAAAGGCCACCACCAAGGATCCTACAAATTCTAATCAGTTCAGAACTCAGATGCTGTTGCGGTGTTGGTGGTGGCTGAGAGTTGAAGATGTTCGAGGTTTTGGCTTCCGAGGGCCATTTAGTTTGTGGTCAGGATTTGGGCTGATGGCGGCAATCGGAATAGTAATGAGGATGCGATGCGGTTTTCGGAACAACGCAAGCTTTTTCCGGAAAACGGATTTTCTCGAGGACGTGTGAAGTTGTGTTTGAGATGAGTCCGAGTTGGAATGGAAGATGAACGACGATTACAAATATTGTGGTATTTGAATAGCTATTAAGGTAAGGAATAAATGAAGCATTCTTGTCAAGCTTTCTAAAAAAATAACATATCAGGATCCAAAACGAAACAAAATTTAATCTCTCCGAATCCTAAAGCAATAAATCCATGATGAACATTCAATTTCATAAGAAAATTCATATTAAAATCAATATTGAATAACAAAAACTGAATTCGAAAACAAGATCCTAAATCCACTTCAATAACACAGCGTAACAAAAATGACATATTTGCGTGTCTCAAGGATTAAATTATGTGTCTCTAGTAGATTTAGGGTCGCTGAATCTGATGCCGTTCTCAGAAATGTTCCTGCACGTCACAATTTTTAGCTACAGGTCGCCAAAGATGTATAAAACACAGGTTTTATTGATGTTTGTATGAAATTTAAAGTATGATTTATCAAACTTCTTTGTGACTTAATCCAGCAAGCATTTCAGTTATAATTTGGTAGAAATTGCACGATCAAATTTAGAATGAATCGATTTTGTCAACATGTTTGCAGTCTCCATACAACATTCTACGTTTCTCTTATATGGCAAAATACAATACTTTTCTAAAACACCAAAAAAATAACATTTGAGCCTCGATAGTACCATTAACTTTGTTGATAAGTATTGTTATATACATAAAATTTGGATTCTGTGGCAAACTAAATAAATAAATTGCCTAACAAGCTGGGAAACTTGCATGCAAGTTGGCTGATATAGTCAAATTTAGCATAACAGTCAATATCTCAAAAACTAGACGTGCTATGATATTTCTAAAAAAGGCAATGGATTCACCAACCCATAATTAAGTGAATAGCGGTATATTGATGCTTAAGACAAAAACGTGTTCCACAGTGTAATCTATTCCAAATGACTTATAAAAATTAACAATTGAGCAAGAAACTTAAGAGATTTTTTTAGAAATCCTGGGAATACATTCAGCTCAGAATGATAACAAAATTACGATCTCTCCGAAGCCTGCGGAAGATTTTCTCCGAATCTCTTAGAATCCTGAGCAGGATTCTCTCAGAATCCTGAGCAGGATTCTCTTGGAATCCTGAGCAGGACTCTCTTGGAATCCTGAGCATTCTCTTCGAATCCTGAGCAAGATTCTCTCCGAATCCTGAGCAGGATTCTCTCCGAATCCTGAGCAGGATTCTCTCCAAATCCTGAGCAGGATTCACTCCGAATCCTGAGCAGGATTCTCTCAGAATCCTGAGCAGGATTCTCTCAGAATCCTGAGCAGGATTCTCTCAGAATCCTGAGCAGGATTCTCTCAGAATCCTGAGCAGGATTCTCTCAGAATCCTGAGCAGGATTCTCTCAGAATCCTGAGCAGGATTCTTTCCGAATCCTGAGCAGGATTCTCTCCGAATCCTGAGCAGGATTCTTTCCGAATCCTGAGCAGGATTCTCTCCGAATCCTGAGCAGGATTCTCTCCGAATCCTGAGCAGGATTCTCTTCGAATACTGAGCAGGATTCTCTCCGAGTCCTGAGCAGGATTCTTTCCAACTCCTTAACATAATTCTCCCCGAAATCTGAGCAGGATTCTGAGAGAATGGTGCTCAGGATTCTCTCCAAATCCTGAGCAGGATTCTCTTCGAATACTGAGCAGGATTCTCTCCGAGTCCTGAGCAGGATTCTTTCCAACTCCTTAACATAATTCTCCCCGAAATCTGAGCAGGATTCTGAGAGAATGGTGCTCAGGATTCTCTCCGAATCCTGAGCAGGATTTTCTCCGAATCCTGAGCAGGATTCTCTCCGAATCCTGAGCAGGATTCTCTCCGAATCCTGAGCAGGATTCTCTCCGAATCCTGAGCAGGATTCTCTCCGAATCCTGAGCAGGATTCTCTCCGAATCCTGAGCAGGATTCTCTCCGAATCCTGAGCAGGATTCTCTTCGAATACTGAGCAGGATTCTCTCCGAATCCTGAGCAGGATTCTTTCCAACTCCTTAACATAATTCTCCCCGAAATCTCAGCAGGATTCTGAGAGAATGGTGCTCAGGATTCTCTCCGAATCCTGAGCAGGATTTTCTCCGAATCCTGAGCAGGATTCTCTCCGAATCCTGAGCAGGATTCTCTCCGAATCCTGAGCAGGATTCTCTCCGAATCCTGAGCAGGATTCTCTCCGAATCCTGAGCAGGATTCTCTCCGAATCCTGAGCAGGATTCTCTCCGAATCCTGAGCTGGATTCTTTCCAACTCCTTAACATAATTCTCCCCGAAATCTGAGCAAGATTCTGAGAGAATGGTGCTCAGGATTCTCTCCGAATCCTAAGCAGTATTCTTTCCAACTCCTAAACATAATTCTTCCCGAAATCTGAGCAGGATTCTGAGAGAATGGTGCTCAGGATTCTCTCCGAATCCTGAGCAGGATTCTTTCCAACTCCTTAACATAATTCTCCCCGAAATCTGAGCAGGATTCTGAGAGAATGGTGCTCAGGATTCTCTCCGAATCCTGAGCAGTATTCTTTCCAACTCCTTAACATAATTCTCCCCGAAATCTGAGCAGGATTCTGAGAGAATGGTGCTCAGGATTCTCTCCGAATCCTGAGCAGGATTCTCTTCGAATACTGAGCAGGATTCTCTCCGAGTCCTGAGCAGGATTCTTTCCAACTCCTTAACATAATTCTCCCCGAAATCTGAGCAGGATTCTGAGAGAATGGTGCTCAGGATTCTCTCCGAATCCTGAGCAGGATTCTCTCCGAATCCTGAGCAGGATTCTTTCCAACTCCTTAACATAATTCTCCCCGAAATCTGAGCAGGATTCTGAGAGAATGGTGCTCAGGATTCTCTCCGAATCCTGAGCAGGATTCTTTCCAACTCCTTAACATAATTCTCCCCGAAATCTGAGCAGGATTCTGAGAGAATGGTGCTCAGGATTCTCTCCGAATCCTGAGCAGGATTCTCTTCGAATACTGAGCAGGATTCCCTCCGAGTCCTGAGCAGGATTCTTTCCAACTCCTTTACATAATTCTCCCCGAAATCTGAGCAGGATTCTGAGAGAATGGTGCTCAGGATTCTCTCCGAATTCTGAGCAGGATTCTCTCTGAATCCTGAGCAGGATTCTCTCCGAATCCTGAGCAGGATTTTCTCCGAATCCTGAGCATGATTCTTTCCAACTCCTTAACATAATTCTCCCCGAAATCTGAGCAGGATTCTGAGAGAATGGTGCTCAGGATTCTCTCCGAATCCTGAGCAGGATTCTCTTCGAATACTGAGCAGGATTCTCTCCGAGTCCTGAGCAGGATTCTTTCCAACTCCTTAACATAATTCTCCCCGAAATCTGAGCAGGATTCTGAGAGAATGGTGCTCAGGATTCTCTCCGAATCCTGAGCAGGATTCTCTCCGAATCCTGAGCAGGATTCTTTCCAACTCCTTAACATAATTCTCCCCGAAATCTGAGCAGGATTCTGAGAGAATGGTGCTCAGGATTCTCTCCAAATCCTGAGCAGGATTCTCTTCGAATACCGAGCAGGATTCTCTACGAGTCCTGAGCAGGATTCTTTCCAACTCCTTAACATAATTCTCCCCGAAATCTGAGCAGGATTCTAAGAGAATGGTGCTCAGGATTCTCTCCGAATCCTGAGCAGGATTCTCTTCGAATACTGAGCAGGATTCTCTCCGAGTCCTGAGCAGGATTCTTTCCAACTCCTTAACATAATTCTCCCCGAAATCTGAGCAGGATTCTGAGAGAATGGTGCTCAGGATTCTCTCCGAATCCTGAGCAGGATTCTCTCCGAATCCTGAGCAGGATTCTTTCCAACTCCTTAACATAATTCTCCCCGAAATCTGAGCAGGATTCTGAGAAAATGGTGCTCAGGATTCTCTCCGAATCCTGAGCAGGATTCTTTCCAACTCCTTAACATAATTCTCCCCGAAATCTGAGCAGGATTCTGAGAGAATGGTGCTCAGGATTCTCTCCGAATCCTGAGCAGGATTCTCTCCGAATCCTGAGCAGTATTCTTTTCAACTCCTTAACATAATTCTCCCCGAAATCTGAGCAGGATTCTAAGAGAATGGTGCTCAGGATTCTCTCCGAATCCTGAGCAGGATTCTCTTCGAATACTGAGCAGGATTCTCTCCGAGTCCTGAGCAGGATTCTTTCCAACTCCTTAACATAATTCTCCCCGAAATCTGAGCAGGATTCTGAGAGAATGGTGCTCAGGATTCTCTCCGAATCCTGAGCAGGATTCTCTCCGAATCCTGAGCAGGATTCTTTCCAACTCCTTAACATAATTCTCCCCGAAATCTGAGCAGGATTCTGAGAAAATGGTGCTCAGGATTCTCTCCGAATCCTGAGCAGGATTCTTTCCAACTCCTTAACATAATTCTCCCCGAAATCTGAGCAGGATTCTGAGAGAATGGTGCTCAGGATTCTCTCCGAATCCTGAGCAGGATTCTCTCCGAATCCTGAGCAGGATTCTCTTCGAATACTGAGCAGGATTCTCTCCGAGTCCTGAGCAGGATTCTTTCCAACTCCTTAACATAATTCTCCCCGAAATCTGAGCAGGATTCTGAGAGAATGGTGCTCAGGATTCTCTCCGAATCCTGAGCAGGATTTTCTCCGAATCCTGAGCATGATTCTTTCCAACTCCTTAACATAATTCTCCCCGAAATCTGAGCAGGATTCTGAGAGAATGGTGCTCAGGATTCTCTCCGAATCCTGAGCAGGATTCTCTTCGAATACTGAGCAGGATTCTCTCCGAGTCCTGAGCAGGATTCTTTTCAACTCCTTAACATAATTCTCCCCGAAATCTGAGCAGGATTCTGAGAGAATGGTGCTCAGGATTCTCTCCGAATCCTGAGCAGGATTCTCTCCGAATCCTGAGCAGGATTCTTTCCAACTCCTTAACATGATTCTCCCCGAAATCTGAGCAGGATTCTGAGAGAATGGTGCTCAGGATTCTCTCCAAATCCTGAGCAGGATTCTCTTCGAATACTGAGCAGGATTCTCTACGAGTCCTGAGCAGGATTCTTTCCAACTCCTTAACATAATTCTCCCCGAAATCTGAGCAGGATTCTGAGAGAATGGTGCTCAGGATTCTCTCCGAATCCTGAGCAGGATTCTCTCCGAATTCTGAGCAGGATTCTCTCCGAATCCTGAGCAGGATTCTCTCTGAATCCTGAGCAGGATTCTCTCTGAATCCTGAGCAGGATTCTCTCTGAATCCTGAGCAGGATTCTCTCTGAATCCTGAGCAGGATTCTCTCTGAATCCTGAGCAGGATTCTCTCTGAATCCTGAGCAGGATTCTCTCTGAATCCTGAGCAGGATTCTCTCTGAATCCTGAGCAGGATTCTCTCCGAATCCTGAGCAGGATTTTCTCAGAATCCTGAGCAGGATTCGCTTAGAATCCTGAGAAGGATTTTCTATGAACCATGAGCAGGATTTCCTCAGAATCCTGAGTAGGATTCTCTCCGAATCCTGAATAGGATTCTCTCCGAATCCTGAATAGGATTCTCTCCGAATCCTGAATAGGATTCTCTCCGAATCCTGAATAGGATTCTCTCCGAATCCTGAGCAGAATTCTCTCCGAATCATGAGCAGGATTCTCTCAGAATCCTGAGCAGTATTCTCTCCGAATCCTGAGCAGGATTTTTTCCAACTCCTTAACATAATTCTCCCCGAAATCTGAGTAGGATTCTGAGAGAATGGTGCTCAGGATTCTCTCCGAATCCTGAGCAGGATTCTCTCTGAATCCTGAGCAGGATTCTCTCCGAATCCTGAGCAGGATTTTCTCCGAATCCTGAACATGATTCTTTCCAACTCCTTAACATAATTCTCCCCGAAATCTGAGCAGGATTCTGAGAGAATGGTGCTCAGGATTCTCTCAGAATCCTGAGCAGGATTCTCTCAGAATCCTGAGCAGGATTCTCTCCGAATCCTGAGCAGGATTCTTTCCAACTCCTTTACATAATTCTCCCCGAAATCTGAGCAGGATTCTGAGAGAATGGTGCTCAGGATTCTCTCCGAATCCTGAGCAGGATTCTCTTCGAATACTGAGCAGGATTCTCTCCGAGTCCTGAGCAGGATTTTTTCCAACTCCTTAACATAATTCTCCTCGAAATCTGAGCAGGATTCTGAGAGAATGGTGCTCAGGATTCTCTCCGAATCCTGAGCAGAATTCTCTTCGAATACTGAGCAGGATTCTCTCCGAGTCCTGAGCAGGATTCTTTCCAACTCCTTAACATAATTCTCCCCGAAATCTGAGCAGGATTCTGAGAGAATGGTGCTCAGGATTCTCTCCGAATCCTGAGCAGGATTCTCTATGAATCCTGAGCAGGATTCTCTCCGAATCCTGAGCAGGATTTTCTCCGAATCCTGAGCATGATTCTTTCCAACTTCTTAACATAATTCTCCCCGAAATCTGAGCAGGATTCTGAGAGAATGGTGCTCAGGATTCTCTCCGAATCCTGAGCAGGATTCTCTCCGAGTCCTGAGCAGGATTCTTTCCAACTCCTTAACATAATTCTCCCCGAAATCTGAGCAGGATTCTGAGAGAATGGTGCTCAGGATTCTCTCCGAATCCTGAGCAGGATTCTCTCCGAATCCTGAGCAGGATTCTTTCCAACTCCTTTACATAATTCTCCCCGAAATCTGAGGAGGATTCTGAGAGAATGGTGCTCAGGATTCTCTCCGAATCCTGAGCAGGATTCTCTTCGAATACTGAGCAGGATTCTCTCCGAGTCCTGAGCAGGATTCTTTCCAACTCCTTAACATAATTCTCCCCGAAATCTGAGCAGGATTCTGAGAGAATGGTGCTCAGGATTCTCTCCGAATCCTGAGCAGGATTCTCTCCGAATCCTGAGCAGGATTCTTTCCAACTCCTTAACATAATTCTCCCCGAAATCTGAGCAGGATTCTGAGAGAATGGTGCTCAGGATTCTCTCCGAATCCTGAGCAGGATTCTCTCCGAATCCTGAGCAGGATTCTTTCCAACTCCTTAACATGATTCTCCCCGAAATCTGAGCAGGATTCTGAGAGAATGGTGCTCAGGATTCTCTCCGAATCCTGAGCAGGATTCTCTTCGAATACTGAGCAGGATTCTCTACGAGTCCTGAGCAGGATTCTTTCCAACTCCTTAACATAATTCTCCCCGAAATCTGAGCAGGATTCTGAGAGAATGGTGCTCAGGATTCTCTCCGAATCCTGAGCAGGATTCTCTCCGAATTCTGAGAAGGATTCTCTCCGAATCCTGAGAAGGATTCTCTCCGAATCCTGAGAAGGATTCTCTCCGAATCCTGAGAAGGATTCTCTCCGAATCCTGAGAAGGATTCTCTCCGAATCCTGAGAAGGATTCTCTCCGAATCCTGAGAAGGATTCTCTCCGAATCCTGAGAAGGATTCTCTCCGAATCCTGAGTAGGGTTCTCTTCGAATCCTGAGAAGGATTCTCTCCTAATCCTGAGAAGGATTCTCTCCGAATCCTGAGAAGGATTCTCTCCGAATCCTGAGAAGAATTCTCTCCGAATCCTGAGAAGGGTTCTCTCCGAATCCTGAGCAGGATTTTTTCCAACTCCTTAACATAATTCTCCCCGAAATCTGAGCAGGATTCTGAGAGAATGGTGCTCAGGATTCTCTCCGAATTCTGAGCAGGATTCTCTCCGAATTCTGAGAAGGATTCTCTCCGAATCCTGAGAAGGATTCTCTCCGAATCCTGAGAAGGATTCTCTCCGAATCCTGAGAAGGATTCTCTCCGAATCCTGAGAAGGATTCTCTCCGAATCCTGAGAAGGATTCTCTCCGAATCCTGAGAAGGATTCTCTCCGAATCCTGAGAAGGATTCTCTCCGAATCCTGAGAAGGATTCTCTCCGAATCCTGAGAAGGATTCTCTCCGAATCCTGAGTAGGGTTCTCTTCGAATCCTGAGAAGGATTCTCTCCTAATCCTGAGAAGGATTCTCTCCGAATCCTGAGAAGGATTCTCTCCGAATCCTGAGAAGGATTCTCCCCGAATCCTGAGAAGGATTCTCCCCGAATCCTGAGAAGGATTCTCCCCGAATCCTGAGAAGGATTCTCCCCGAATCCTGAGAAGGATTCTCCCCGAATCCTGAGAAGGATTCTCCCCGAATCCTGAGAAGGATTCTCCCCGAATCCTGAGAAGGATTCTCTCCGAATCCTAAGAAGGATTCTCTCCGAATCCTGAGAAGGATTCTCTCCGAATCCTGAGAAGGATTCTCTCCAAATCTTGAGAACTATTCTCTCCGAATCCTGAGAAGAATTCTCTTCAAATCCTGAGAATAATTGTCTCCGAATCCTGAGAAGAATTCTCTCCTAATTCTGAGAAGAATTGTCTCCGAATTCTGAGAAGGATTCTCTCAGAGTCTTGAGTAGGTTTCTCTCCAAATTCTTAGCAGGATTCTGTTAAAATCTTCAGCAGGATTATCTCCAAATTTTAAGCAGGATTCCCCCACAATCAGGAGTAGGATTCTTCCAGAATCCTAAGTGTGATCTTTGCAGAATCCTTAGCAGGATCTTCTTAAAAATCTGAGTAGGATTCTCCCAAACTCTTGAACAGGATTCTGCCAGAAACTTGAGCAGGATTCTCCCAGAATCTTAAGAAAGGATCTCAAATAATCCTTAGAAGGTTATTTTTTTGAGAAAGAATTCCTTCGATTCCTGATAAGGATTTTCTTCAAATCATGAATAGGTTTCTACTCAACACTAAGAAAGATTCAATAGAAAATACTATATAATTCTTGTTCCTGGCTAGAGCAGGTCTCTTTCAAATGTTGAGCAGTATACGCATCAATCCTGATCCGAAATTGTTCAGATTTTTAATCCAATCTTCTTTCATGTGATACTTAGGACAAATATTTGATCTCGTTAATGCGGAAACGCTCTTCATTAGCCTATAATACTCTAATTGGGTTTTCGGAGAAGCCGTACAATGCCATCAGCGTTTTTATTCTTTCGATAAAAATCCATTAACCCGATTTGAAAAGCATAAAAAGCCAATAATACGCGCAAAGAGCCTTAATCCCATTTAAGCAATCTACTTCCCCGTCATGCCCATCATCTTACAGAACGATGGTAGGTACCGAGAATTGCTCCAGCTGAGTGGTTCCATTTTTTTCATTTCTCGCCGCTTCCTGTCCAAACTCAATCCATTCGGATCCTCGTGAGATGGAAGTGCATCACGCTGTGCAGTGCATGTAAATGCGTTATCCCTGGAAAACGAGGACTAAAAGCAAACGTCCAGCTCCTCCGGAAAAAAATCGTGCCCAGAAAGTGCCGGAATTCAGAAGCGTGGTCCGGAGCGGCAGAAAAAAAAATTGAGATCATTATTCAAATTACGAAACGATGAGATGTGCCGGCGACGCTTATGGCAGTAAGTTTTCCAACAAGATTGCATGCATAAAAGATCGGCCAGTTTTGAAAGTGTAATGTGCTCTTTCTCGTGGACCGAAATTTTGCAACTTTTGTCCTTGCTTCGGCACGGTTTCCGGATGCTGTTTGACAAATTTTGAAACTTGTTGTCTAATTAAAAATTACAAACCGGGGTTCGGGGATTGAAGAATTTGCGTTGTATAATTAAATTAAAGCTTGCGACCTGGAGTGGCTCAGCTTCCCGATCAGGAAAAAATAAAAAATAAATAGAAGTCAATTTAATCTTTTGCTGATATTCACAGAAGGGGTCCTACTGTATCTTGTGATTTACAGTTGCAGTCGACATATGATAGATTTAACCCGACATTGACTCGATATCGAACCAAACACATTTTGATTAGCGATCCGCAACTGAACCGACTTTAATCCAATGTCAACCTGACATTGGTCCGACATCGCTACAATTTAACCCGACTCGGACCCGACATATGGTAGACATATCCGGTGGGATACATGGTACAGACATGCTGAGAAGAGGAGGTAAAGATACCTGAATCAGATATGAGTAAATAAGTAGAACTGTTTCGATACATATAAGTCCTTCGCCCATGCACGTTGATAGCCTCATTGGTAGAAGCACTGTAAGACATGTCGTGGTCTCGAGTTCAACTCCCGCCTTGATCAGGGTTTTCAAAAAACCTTTGTTCAACTTTTGTGAAAATTCAAAGAAAATAATACATCACAAAGAGTAAGAAGTTACGCAAATTATTTTTACCTAAAGTTTCATATGTAGCTAAATATAATTCGATTATTTTCAAATAATAGTTTATATTTCATAACACACTGTGTAGGTAAAAAAAAAAGAAATAAAACCAGTTGTTGTTATTTTGGTTTGCTTTTTAGATCGGGTTATCTTTAAAATTTCCCCAGGAATGACCAGGGAAGTGGAATTCCGCGAAACTTTTCCTCACAAATTAGCTAAACTTGGCGCTCAGAGCCAGTGGCGAACCATTGAAGCTTAATAATAAGTGAAATAAAATTGCCAATTACCGAACCCTTGTCAGCAAAGACGCCGTTGGTGTGACGAGTCGAAGAAAGACTTCCTGGACGAACAACACATAATGAGGCAGGTGAGTTGCGAAGGAAACTTTTTCCCGATTGACGGAAAAAAATCCGAAAGTCTTCCCTGAAAATTTCCTGGAAGGTCTGCTCTTTTAATTTTCCCTCCTGGAACGGGGAATTAGAACGAATTCGAGGGAGTTTCCTTCAGCTTTCCAATAAATCAGAGTTTATCATTTCTCCCTCGGATCCGATGTTTGCCCGGTGAAGGAACAGCCGTGGCAAGTTTCCTTTTATTTAAAGCTACTTTTAATCATCTC
>NC_035107.1:274158222-274270234 GCF_002204515.2 Aedes aegypti
CAAATGCCGTGAATACCAAGTCCCTAGGTACCATTTGTTCATCGATTTAAAGGTGGCATACGATAGTATCGACCGCGTAGAGCTATGGAAAATCATGGACGAGAAAAGCTTTCCCAGGAAGCTCACAAGATTGATCAGAGCGACGATGGACGGTGTGCAAAACTGCGTGAAGATCTTGGGCGAACACTCCAGTGTTCAATGTTGCAAGAATGCCGGACAACAGCCCTGTAAAGATGGTGTTAGCTACGAATCCGGTCGGAACAAGAAGGCGAGGGGTGCAGGGAGCTAGGTGGGCGGATCAAGTGCACCATGACCTAGAGAGTGTGGGTCGCAATCGAGGATGTAGAGAAGTGGCCATGAGCCGAGTGAATTGGCGAGGTTTCAGGTATCAGGTATCAGAAGGCCGGCTCCAAAGGCACGTTCCCCACCAGTTGGGAGATTTGTGCCATCGCCATATTTGAGCCTATTTCATCATCTACCCGATGGGAGAGGAAAGGAAAGGGAAAGATGGGAGGAAATAGGAGTGGGGTCCCTTGAAGAGGGAAAATCGCATAAGCGAAATGAGAGCATGTAGCTCCATACCACAATGGGTTCGAACAGCGCCCTAAAAAGGGCACTGCAAAACGCATGAGCGTAAAGAGAGCCTATAGCTCATTACCACAGCGGGTTAAGAATAACAGGATGTCCTGAAGATTCAGGCTTCTGTATTCAGTTTCACTTAATAAGTGTTTACCAAGTAATTGGAATCGCATTTGCGCAAAAACTGGACAGTTACATATCAGGTGATACAAAGTTCCATAATCGGAGTCACAACTATCACACACAAATGAGTCAGCACGCTGAATATTTGCCATGTGATAGTTGAGTCGGCAGTGGCCTGTCAACGCTCTGACCAAGAGACTGCAATTCTGCTTTGACAGATTTGTTAAATACTTTGCCACCTTTGGAGATGGCTCAGTAATATACAATTTTGTTTGACGACACGACTCCAAACTATTCCAATATTGCTTGTGCTGAGTTGCCGCCCAAGAGTTTATCTGAAGCTTCACCCAGCACTTCGAAATTGGAATAGCCGGCTCAGGGCCAATGAAGTCATGCGATGCTCCATCGCGAGCTAGCTCATCAGCCAATTCATTTCCAGCGATGGAAGAATGGCCCGGTACCCATACAAGGTTTACAGAGTTGACTGAATTCAGTTCCTCAATTTGAGTTCGACATGCGATAACAAGCTTCGACCTTGAGTTGGCCGAAGCGAGAGCTTTTATAGCAGCCTGACTATCTGAACAGAAGTATATGACTTTACCCATTACGCGCTGTTGAAGTGCTGATTGCACTCCACACATAAGGGCAAATATTTCCGCCTGAAAAACGGTGCAGTTTCTACCAAGTGAGTAAAACTGATTCAGCCTTAGCTCACGAGAATATACTCCTGCACCAGCTCTACCTTCAAGAAGGGAGCCATCAGTGTAACATACTATATTGTTTGATATACTTCTTTCCAAATAGCCAGACGTCCACTCTTCCCGTGAAGGGAATTGTGTGGTAAATGTCCTGTAAGGAAAGTTACAAGCAATTGTGAGATCACTTGGAGCAAGGACAATTTTGTCCCAATTCACCAAAAGTGGAAACAACGAAGTGTGTGTAGATCTACGATTCACTGGATTTTTCTCCAGTAGATCCAGTACCCATAAACGGTAAGAGCAAGAAAGTGCTTCTTGTTTAAGATATATGTGTAGTGGCGCAACGTCGAAAAGGGCCTCGAGCGCTGCTGTGGGAGTTGTAGAGAATGCACCAGATATCGCCATCAAGCACATCCTTTGGAGATGGCCCAATTTTGATTGGATTGTTCTCACTTCGCCCTTTTGCCACCACACAAGACATCCGTATGCCAATATTGGTCGAACAACTGTTGTGTAAATCCATTTGATATATTTGGGTTTGAGGCTTCAAGTTTTACCAAAGGTTCGCCGGCATTGACCGAAGGCCATACAAGCTTTTTTGACTCTGAAATCAATGTGAGCTGTCCATAAAAGTTTGGAATCTAGAATGACTCCGACATACTTTACTTGATCAGTCACATTAATCTCAGTGCCAAAAAGACGTAAAGGTCGAATTCCATCGCGGTTTCGTCTTTCCGTAGAAAGAACAATAGATGTTTTATTCGGGTTAACCGAAAGGCCATATTGGCGACACCAACTCTCGACTACCTGAAGAGCACTTTGCATCAGGTCGAATAGGGTGCTTATGCACATACCAACTATCAGAGCGAGATAGTCGTCGGCAAATCCATAAGTTGGAAAACCGCAATTATTGAGTTGCCTCAATAGCGTATCTGCTACGAGATTCCACAAAAGTGGTGACAAGACTCCCCCTTGGGGGCATCCGCAAACACTCAATTTTCGAATCGCTGCTTGACGCAATGTCGAGAAGAGATGTCGGTTTTTGAGCATTTGATGAATCCAATTGGTAATCATTGTAGGTAGCCCATGGTTTCGTGCGGCTTCCAATATGGCATCGAAAGACACGTTATCAAAGGCACCCTCAATATCCAAGAAAACACCCAAGCAGGATTGCTTCTGAGCGAATGCTTTCTCGATATCGTATACAACTTTGTGTAAAAGAGTCACAGTGGACTTTCCAGATTGGTAAGCATGTTGATTCACATGAAGAGGCATGTTTGCCAAATAAACATCACGGATGTGATGATCGATAATGCGTTCCAGACATTTCAGAAGAAAAGAGGTCAGACTGATTGGTCTAAAACTCTTCGCTTCCTCATACGACGCACGTCCTCCTTTTGGGATAAACTTTACAGTAATATCACGCCAGGATTTGGGAATGTACCCGGTAGCAAAACTGCTTACAAGTAGCTTTTTCAAAACATGTTTGATAGACTCAAATCCCTTTTGGAGCAGAACAGGATAAATCCCATCCGCTCCTGGAGATTTGAAAGGAGCAAAACTATTAAGTGCCCATTGAATCGATTCAGTAGTTACGATACTGCGAGCCGAGGCCAGAGGCTCGTAACTACATGAAAAAAACATTTGGTTCATCCGTAGAAGCTATGTCCACACATCCGGGGAAGTGTGTATTGAATAAACATTCTAAAACTTCTTCATCGGAAGAAGTAAAGTCACCATTAGGTAAGCGAATTTCGTTCACTTGGAAATTCTTAGATTTTGCAAGAATTTTGTTCAACCGACTGACTTCACTCAAACTGGAAACATTTGTACAAAGGTTTTTCCAGCCGGATCGTTCAGCAGAACGAAGAGCCTTCTTGTAAGCCTTGCGAGCCGACTTGAACGACTCTGATCCAGATGAACGGCGTCTGTTCCAACTCCTTCTACATTGTTTCCTGAGTCTAGTCAGATCGGAATTCCACCATGGGGTCCCTCTTGTAGTCTTTACAGACCGCAGAGGACATTCTTCTTCAAAAGCTTCCATGATGTAGGATGTTGTAGTATCAACGGCATCATCCAGATCACTTGGATTTTCAATGGACGGAGAATATCCATGAAATTTGGTCGCAACCAATTCAATATAGAGTTCCCAATCTGTTGACCGGGGATTCCTAAAACGCAAAGTCTGCGCAGTTACATTTGAATGTTCAAAGAAGATGTAGCGATGATCAGATAATGATTCCTCATCTGATACATGCCAATTCGTCAACTCGTGACTGATTCTATTCGAGCAGAGCGTTATGTCTAACACTTCTTCTCTATTAGAAACCATGAAGGTTGGGCGATTGCCTATGTTAAGTAATCCAAGGTCTGTACTACTTAAGTATTCCCTCAAACTGGAGCCTCTCAAATTGATATCCGAGCTGCCCCAGATGATGTGATGAGCATTGGCATCACTGCCCACAATCAGCGGAAGGCTTTTTGTTACGCAGTGTACGACAACTCGTTTGAAGTCATCCGTTGGGGATGGTTCATCATGTGGTAAATATACCGAACAATAGACGTATTTCCTGTTGAGGTCCCCAACAGAAACATCGATTGTGACAGCACATACATCTCTGGTAGTTAACTCAGAAATGAGTGTAGCAACGATTGCTTTATTAACGAGCACGCATGCGCGGGGCATGGAGCGCGAGTTTGCCGTTTCAAGTTTGCTGAAAGTAGCAAAAACTGGGTCCACAAGGTTACCTAGATAGAAGTTCCCTCTACGAAAGTAGGGTTCTTGAACTAGCGCCACTTGGGCTGCACCATTTTGCATGAGTCTGCAAAGATTGATCGTTGCTGTTCTTTTATGCTGAAGATTGATCTGAGCTAACCTAACCGTAGCCACTACCCAAACTAGGCAGGATTAAGCTTTTTGCAATCTCAGCACGAAAAAGACCAGCAACGAAAAAACCAGATCGGTATCTATTTAAAGTCGCCAAAGGCGAAAGAGCACAGAATACACTGTGTAAAACACATAATGCGAATCCATATAGGTGATAATTGAAATTAAATGTCAACATATTCATAATCCCACCCTTATTAAGCCTCAGAATAGAGACTGAAGAAGGGCAGCCGATTATCTCGGAGAAACACAAGGTCACCTGCACCATTGCTCCGGGTAGCACAGGAAGGACTCAATACTGTGGAGGGCGTCCTGGTACCCCACAGGCTCCGTTTGCGGTTAGGTTTTATTTAGACCCCCCTAACCATTCATTCCTAGGCACGGTACGCATCACACCATAAATTAGTGGTCACCTGTGAGGTGAAATTTTACCACCGGAATAGGCAGTCCGTAGTGTTAATTCTTAGCCAGTTGAAACAACCGCTACCGACACTACGCGGCTATCTAGGCTGCTCGGGAAAAGGAGGTTAATATTGATGATCAACTCCTGACGTGCCCAAGCAGCCGGACGATGGCTGACGTGTGGGTCGCAATCGAGGATGTAGAGAAGTGGCCATGAGCCGAGTGAATTGGCGAAATGTTGTTGGCGAGGTTTAATCAAGCTAATTGATGTAAAACCAAATAAATAATAAAATAGAAAAAGATTATCTTCTAATGGCAATTAAAGATTGGGAATCCGTTTGCGCCATTCCGAGATATCGTTCTCTTCTTACAAGAAGAAGCTAAGATTGAAAATTTAAAAAAATCGCAACATTGATCCATTGGTTCATTAGACCGATAATAGTCTTAGATCTCCTTGAGCACCTCATGAAATAGTGCAAAAATTTCAAACAATTATCATTTACACCCTATTTTATGATATTCTCTATTTCACTCATGAACTCTACATCTCATTTTACACCTGTCCCCATCCTGCTGTCGTGGATTGTGGATTTTCACCGGATTAACAACCTGCTTACTCAGGGTATCAACACGATACCGCACTCACACGACAACAAACAACACATCCCACTCTGCCACTCAAACTGCTGCTTTTGACGCGAATGAGCCCTGCGGGGGGGTGGGTGGTGTACCACGTCCGCATAAATTATCATCGTTCTCCGGCAAACCACAAATGCTCGGCTCCTTGGTACCTAAGAGTGCTTCAGCAGTGCGCCTCAGGAAATTCAAACAAATGTCGTCGTACCTCCTCAATTTACTCGCAACAAAGTATCACGCTTAGGTTCGGTGTGTACATAACAGCTGCCAAAACATTGGACAGAATTTTCATATACACGGTTCGGGATTTTCCTTCCGGCGGTGAAGGGATGGGGTTGAGTGATCTACCACCGATGGGCACTTTCAAACAGAACACTTTGAATCTGTTTGCGGGTTTTAAGGACGATAAAAAATATCGGCTGCTGTATGGTTGATGTATGTTAGCACACATGTGCAAATAGTTTGCTACTGGCTGAAGCAACAGCAGCCAGGGATGCCCTTAATCAAGGATGGTCGCATTGAATACCTATTAAATCCTTGTGTATTGTGTTTCGTTTCGATTTACTTTGAAATATGTACAGAAAAGCAACAATTTTTGACTTATTGCTATGAATGAATAACCCAAAATTGGCACACTATGCACCATTTTGATAGACCAGCAGATCCTGCTTTGTACAGTATTAATTTTCTTACTTCAAACTCTCGCATGAATTACATAATCGTTATCCTACGTCAATAGTCTGATCCAAATGCCTGAAACAAACTGAGAATAGCACTTCCACCTACTTAACTCGATATATCAATTTAAATCCATAAATAGTTACCGATTCCTAAGAAGATGTAATGAAAAACAACAACATTTCAGAAAAAAAACATCGACTTTACTCAAACGGACAACGAAGACACGATAACAACCCGAGACGATGAAGACAAACATTGCGTCTGGTACTCTACTGGAAAAACGCTTGAACTATATTTATAACATCCGGTAGAAAGCAAGTGAGCTCCTCCCGATAGGTATCGTAAAAACTGTTGACAACTTTATGACTTTGGAGAAGGTGACGGAGGAGCAGAATGGAGTCAGATTCCAAACAGCCAGGCAATATTCTTTGTAAGCATCTTCACAGAGTGCCCATCATTTCTAGCCGTAATCTCGAACCACCACAAAAGCTCTTCGGTTTCATGAGCCACTTCTGGATGTGTGTGCCTGGGTGTGCGAACTGACAACGAACTTTAAACCCGAAAGGGTTCGAAAATCACACTTTTTATGTCGAAGAAAGATGTTTCAGATTTACGTCGATGAAACATTATGGGAAGCAGAGATGGTTCAAAATTATGCTCGGATTTAATTATCTGCCCCAGGGAAATGAATTGAAAGGGCCGTTAATTTCGTCCATGGAGTGACAGTGGAACCACCCTTGGAATTGATGTTTCGCTGTAAAGACGTTAAGTACACTATGTACATTCATGAAACTGGACAGCATTCCGGAAAGTACTCCTACATCAACGCAAAAAAAAACTGAATTTTATGTCCATCATCAAAATTTGCAAAGCCGTGTCTTTTACGCTAATGGCTGTTGCATCGTTCCGTGGCGTTGTGCCATACGGGGGAAAACTCCATCCCTCGGTGGTCATCATCGGCCCAAAAGGTAGGAAAAGGAAAACATGGTCCAACAAAGTTATGAATATTCATCAGAAACCCATCGACAAGAGGAAAGTTGGTTTTCCTGGCTTGCCATTATGCAGCGGAAGTTTTGGTCCGTAAAATGTAAATGTTTGACGAATATGTAACGACACAGTTGTTGTGTTTCAAAGGGTTCGAGCTTGGGACAAAGGTACACACGCATCCGAATGGATCATTATGCATCGAAAAGTTGTATAGCACATTTTGTTATAGCAGTTGTTTTCCTAACAGGAATGGATTTTTGTTTTCTCTAGTGATAGGATTTTTTTTCTATCTTTATTAACGAGATTTTAAGCCCTAGGCTAAATCATCTCAGGACCAACTTTACTTCCCTCCCGAAGAAAGTCATCACTATAACTCTTACGTCATGAGATGGGATTCGATCCCAGGACCTCGGCGTGAAAAGCGTGTATTTGAATAATCTTGTCATTTTACATTTCCATTCTCACAGTCACCTGTCCACTATTATTTTCAATTCCATTTTTCTTCTATTCTGCTTCCACTTCACTTTCGTTTCGCTACCATTTTGAGGAAAATTCTCCTCTATTACGGTCCTTTCATTCAGTTACACTTCAAATCCGCTTATATTTCGCATCAAGCAAGCTATCATTCCGAGCTTGTTTTGTTTTTAATTTGCTTCCATAACACTCTTTCTTCGCTTAACAATTGTTCCCCTTTTTCCGCGCCAATTATCTTCCATTTTTTCCTTTCTCTCCCATTTCATTTTTATTTCCCTAGTAGTACACATGTTATAATTGAGGCAGAATAGCTCTTATGTGATTTTTAACAGATTTCATTTCACATGCATTTAACTATAATATCGCCATCCACTTCATTCCCAATTTACTTCTTTTATGATTCCCTTTGATTTCCATATATTTCCACCTACACTTCCCTATCCGTTCCATTTCCCTTCCATATCGTTTTCATGTTGCTTTCATATGACTTCCAATTCACTTCTTCTTCTTCTTGTTTTTCATTACGTCCTCACTGGCACAGTTATTGATTGGGAGCTTTCTTTGCCAAAGTTACCATTTTCGCATTCGTATATCGTATGGCAGATGCGATGATAGTCTATGCGTCTATGAAATGATTTTCCACATAATTGTACGAATTAATTTTTTCGGTGATACTGAAAAAAGCCAATTCATACTAATAAGTGATCCGGTGATTAACTGAACCAATTGCGTCCCACTGAAAGATGCAAAAAATCTTCCATTGGAAGTTTAAAAAGCTTTCCGCTAGGAGCTGGAAAAAAATCTATTGTATGTTAGGAAATCTTTCAATATAGAAGCTGGAAAAGCTTTACGCTGGAAACAGGCAAAGTTTCTACTGGATGTTGGAAAAGCTTTGTACTGGAAGCTAAGAATAGATTTCCACTGAAAGCTGGAAGAGCTTAGCACTGGAGACAGAAAGAGATTTCTATCCGTTAGAAGATGTAAGGGTATCATATCATTTGGCCCAAGTACGTTAGGCTTTAGTTTATTAGGCCGCATGCGTCATTAGGCCGATGCTTTTAAAACTTAATAGGAATCAAAAATGTTTTCTTCTTTTATATTAGGCTATTCTTTCTTCGTTTTTCACAACCTCGACACAATGACGCGTTCGGCCTAATGATCTATTCGGCATAATGACCAGGCACCAGCAGGAAGAGCTTGTCATCTGGACGCTGAAAGAGCTTCCCATCTGTAAGCTGGATGAGTTCCCATCTAGAAGTTTGAAGAGTTCTTTATCTGGAAACAGGAAGAGTTTCCCTTCTGGAAGTTGCCAAACAATTTCTAAAGAGTTCTCTACAAGTTTCTGGAATTGATTTCCGAAGGTTTTCGGAGAGAATTTTCAAAGGATTTATGGAAAAAATTCTAAAAGATATCTTGAAGAAATCCTTGAAAAAGTTTCGAAGCTTAGGGAGAAATACTGCTGGATCGATCATTGGTTTCGAATTCGGTTCACTAGTTTGAAGCAAAGCTGATGTTGTCGGAGTATCTTCTTCCGCCACCGTTATCACCCGGCTCCTCTTATTTGAGGTAACTGGGACCATTACGTTCATGGTGTGCATTTTAATCCTCGGTATCTTCAGTTGATTGCGATGAGCGTTTGAAGTTACGTTTCCAACTGCCACCTGAGGAATCATCACCAGATTCGTCACTCATCTGCATCTTCAATCGATTCATCGCTTGTTTTTGGCTATACTCAACACCTGCAGATGGAACAACAACGCTCTTTACCTTGCTTGCATTGTGTTCTCTTGTATTTGAGCCTCCAGTGTTACGGCATCGGCGCTTAATATGACCTCTCATACCACAACCATTACAATAATAATTGGCGAATTTGTCATTCCTTCTTCCATCTTCACAAAACCTGACTCTTCTTTGAAAGCTGCCTAACAGAAGCTACTTGCTGACTTTCAGTATTGATAGCAGCCGCACGTGTATTAGCGAGTTCATAATTTGTAATATGTAATACGTTCTGCATCCACTAGCGTAAGTTTTTCCTCTTTTAGAAGTTGCTTTTGTATTTTTTTTGCGCCTACCAAAATTCGATCTCTAATTGCTTTATCTTTGTGTGTGCCAAAAACACACGAAGATGCTTGCAGTTTAAGGCTAAGTAGCCCGTCATTCGTTTTGGCAACAATTATGACTTTTCAGCTTGCATTTCAAAGTGATAAAACTCAGTCTTGATAGTTTTATATTGACTTGAAAAAGTATCACTGTACGCGCTAACATGCTTAAAGTATGCTGATACTTTTTCTGCTGTGTCAGTGCAAAACCAACTGATTTTCTCTGATTCGAAATCGTGATATGAATTATCAACAATCATCAACGATGCGGACAATGACGGCCTACTTCGCCTTAAGGTCAAGAATGAAACTTTCAGTGGTTTCTTCTGCCCTTTGTACCCGTGTGTTGAATTTGAAGCACTGAATCCACTGAATCACAATCGACTCTACTTTATCGTAACGTGATTTCAGCTTCTGAATTATTTCAGTATAAGTTGATTATTTTAGTTTTTTAAGCCTGATTTGCTACTGAAAAGGAATCGCTTATGAAATTTCTCGCCGATTCCTTGCAGAAATTTTCTACAGCGACTCCCATTTGAACTGACATTTCTTTTCAACTGCGTCCCACGATCAGAAAAAGTGCATTCTTGATCGATTCCTTGCAGAAATTTCCCATGCATCAAGATAGACCGAGAAATTACTTGTCAGTAGCAAATCAGGCTTTACCCGGAAACAAAAGTTTGATTTCCGAGTTAATTGCCGGACCGCTTAGCGTACAAACAGTAGATCTTTTTCTGTTTTCATCAATTTGATTAAATTCGCAAAATTCTTCAGAACGTTCGGCATATTTTATAAAGGAATTACCAACAACATATGGTTCAATAACGCCGACCAGGTTTGTAGTAGTTATATCAACAAGACATCGGATACGAATGAGGAATCAAAATAAAAGTCAAATCAATGGAAGTACGATAGCAATACGACGACTCACCGATTGTTTGTTGTTTTACTTCTCACATTAATTCAGCTGAGGCAAATCAGCTGTCTCACCGGTGTATGTGTGTAGTGGTTGCAGTTATTGTTGGTGAGTTGACTCTGTTGTTGGTTGTTTCGCTCGCTCTCTCGGCTACTCGTGGACACTCTCACTACGCTGCAGAAGCATTCTAACTCTGGATATGATCTTTGATTACTACTCAATTTTATTTCCTATTTTTACATCACTCAATACGGGAAATCATGCACCTCCATATACTCACATCTACTGTTGGAACAAACTAAATGAAACTGCTCGAATTATTTTTCACTGTCAGCGCTCTTGCCCTGGGAGGGAGAAACCAATACAAAATTTCTCTACGTCACAGTGAGCCGAGATTTTGCTATCACGAACAGTCACTGTGAGCCCGGATCTTAAACAATGGACAAACATGAAAAAAGCGCGTAATTAACCAAAGCATATTTTTGCATTTCATCAAAAGTAGCAAAAACCGAATTAGAATCAATTCATGCACATTCAAAAGTAACGTCACGAGGCACCATTTATTCTGATTGAATATAACGTATTGAAATGAGGCTCTTTTTAATGTTTTCATTAAAACTGAAAATTTAACGCATAGAAAACTGTGGCCCTTTTTTAATGTTTGTCCAGAATGATCGAAGGTACACAACAAATGAAAACTAGCGATTTTCACTAAGCCTGCCTTGATTGTTGTTGGCAAACTGGAGTTATCTTGCCATTAGGAAAAATTTGGTATCCAATTTCGTGTGTAGTATCTGTGCCTCCCTCCCAGCTCTTGCCTATAGCTCAGTCGATCACACGTAATGCATATAGCATGGTTTTTTTTAATGTTGCATGCAATTAGGTAGGGGCTGCTGGGGTAATATGCACCACTTAAGGAAGATGTGCTGAAATGAACACTAAACGATATGTATGTAGTATTTTAATACACGAATCTAGTTGGTTTGGGTTCACCCTGCATGGTGTTGAGCGAATTTTCATCATAATTACATTAGATTGTTGGAAAATTTAACTTTTTTCAAACACTACTTTTGCGTAATTACAAAAAAAAAATAAAAAATTCAGATTGATGCGAGCACGATGCACCACTTTTTGGGGCAGAACGCACCACAACATTGAGGCAAGACGCACCTAAACAAAGGAGCATGATGCACCGCAACAATGAGGCAAGATACACCTTCGTGTTTTAAACGAAATTTTATTAGTCGAAAAAACAAGAGTTTTTGATGATTTTGGCTTACAAGATGATACAATTGTATGGGGCCCAGATAGTCGTAGCGGTAAACGCGCAGCTATTCAACAAGACCAAGCTGAGGGTCGTGGGTTCGAATCCCGCCGGTCGAGGATCTTTCCGAGTTGAAAATTTTCTCGACTTCCCAGGGCATAGAGTATCTTCGTACCTGCCACACGATATACGCATGCAAAAATGGTCATTGGCACAGTAAGCTCTCAGTTAATAACTGTGGAAGTGCTCATAAGAACACTAAGCTGAGAAGCAGGCTTTGTCCCAGTGGGGACGTAATGCCAGAAAGAAGAAGATGATACAATTGTCCATAAATACGTTGGTAAAGACTTAAAATAACCTAAAAATGATGATTGTAGTTTTTTTTGGAGTGGATTGTTCTGCCCCGATCAATGGAGTGCATGTAGCCCCAGCCGTGAGCTTAACAGAAAATGTTATGGAAAATAGAAATCGTTGTATTTTTTCGGCAAATCATCTCATCAGCAACTAACCCAGTCTCTAATCATCTGTTTTATGGTTAAAGGTTGTAAAAATCTCAATTCATTACTTTCAAAACAACAAGTGAAATGATCGGGAAAAATACATCGGAAACGTGCTTTTCGAAAAAAATATTCTATCTTCCTGATAAGTTTTTCAAAATGAATCAAATTCTCAGGGAGTCAACAATTTACAACGTTTCATCAATCGGCATAGTGTTTTTCTCTCAATAATCGTTTATTACAGAGAAATTGACAGGGTGCGTTTTGCCCCGGTAGTGCATATTACCCCAGGCACCCCCTTTGAATGTCATTTCCTCAAACGCCATTCCCCGAATGACCCATTTCCCCGAGAAATGATGCAGTTTAACAAAGGTCAAGACTAGTCTTCAGTGTCAGCGTGGTGTACTAAATAAAAGAAAATATGTTTGCCACTTTGTCACTCTCGACTAAATACATTGTTAGCTATGAGAAATTGAAATGTGTCGCACTCATATTCGTTCAGCATCGTCCCTTTCACTCTTTTGGTCGAATCTCTCGTCGAAATAAACTCGCCTCCCTCCACCTCCTGTCAAAGCACTGAAGTGATTTGCAATTATTATCAAAATACAGTTGTGCATTCCACTGCTGTCATCAAAGGGAAAGATGCCGACAACAACTATCATTTCGCTAGAGCTCTGTTGGGCAGTGGTTCCCAACGTAGCTTCATCAGTGAGTCGCTCTGCCAGAAACTCCGTGCGTGTCCAGCTCATCTCATCGGTCAGTGGAATTGGCCAGTCCACCGTGAACGTCCACTTAAATGTAACACTTTCGCTTGCTCCACGTTTCGGAGATCATTACTTCTCTCTGGACTGCCTGGTACTGGGCAACCAACAACAACGCCGTTTTAGCCAGCGTTCCTTCTCAGCTGTGCAAAACAAAGCCTAAACTGGAAATCGATCGGTCTCCTGCCTTCTGAACTTAAGGACGTCTTTGGTTTCCTCTTTGGGTCCACTATAAGATGTCACAACCAAACGCCTTGTCGTGTCCGAAGTGTCGCACCGGTTCGATCCCCTCCACTTTCCTGAACCTGTAGTCATGAAAGCCAAAGTGTTTGTTCAAGTACTTTGATCGGACCTCAACGAACTACAGGCACTCTCCATGCCGAGCAGTCGTGCAAAACTTCATTTATAGTTTGCACTGTTTCTGCGACGCATCGAATGTAGCATATGGGTGCTGCATCTACGTCGTTTCTCGTGATACATTTGGATAGCTCCACAGTCATCTACTGACTGCCAAGTCTCGTGTTGCTCCACTGCGTGGACAACCCATCACTCGTCTGCAGCTATGCGCCGCTCTCCTCGGCAGACAACTTGCCGACAATCTTCGACATACAACAGATTTCGTAGAACCTCCAACGTTTTGGGAGGATTCTACCGTCGTTCTTCACTTGATAAAATCTCAGTCCAATGCATATGAGATTTTCGTGTCGAATCGGATCGCAGAAATTCAGCATCAGTTGCTCTGTACAGCGCCACCGACGACTGAACCCTGTTTGAACGTTATGCAGACCTCACCAAGCTGATTCGTGTCGTGGTACATTGCTACCGATTTTTCAACAACACAATGCTCCGTCGGAGCGAACGCACTGTCGATTCACTTACCCCAGAGGAAGGGGAACATGCGTTCAAGATCCCCATAAGACAGGTTCAACTAGCATCTTTTCCAGCTGAAGTTCGACAGTATAGCCGCAATCAAGCTCACCCTCCAGCTGCAGCAATACCCACGCCGAATTCACCACTCAAAGTTGTTCATTGGACAAGTTTGGATTGTTAAAGCTTTTCGGAAGATTATCAAACATGAAAGCATCATTCGTCACTCGCTACCCAATACTCCTCCTCGCTGATCACCGGCTTAGTTGGTTTATTGCCCGATCATGCCACATCCGAACACTTCATGGCGATCCAACCCTTACACTCGCCACTATGTGCCAGCGGTTCTTGCCAGTCCAGAGTCGACGGCTAGCCCGTAAGGTGGTACGATGCACTATGGGCGATTTCCATATAGACTGTCGGCCAAAAAAAAAATGTTTGCCGTCTCATGTCATAAGAGTTTAAGTGATACAAATTTCATGATACGTTTTCAATAATCAAGTTTTTGAGACTTACTTATGAAAAGGGCTTCTAGCGAAAAAAGTTTTTTTACTAATGATGTATATAGGCAATTTATGCAATTAACGTTGTTTTATACATTTTTAATATTAGAATTCAAATAGCTATGATGATATGAATTAGTGATATTGATATTCAATTATTCCCTAAAATAATCTTCAGCTGATATTAATTGAAAAATGTTAAAAATGTTGAAAAAAATCGATCAGCCCTATATGAGAAAAGTGCAAATATGAGCAGCTAAATTCATCACGATCCTTTAGTTAAGTTGGGATATCTAAAGTTTCGATAAAAAATCGAATATGATTTTTTCAGGAAGTCCTGAACATAAGTGCGAATTAACATTTTATTTTTTTTTTCTCAGATAGCCTTTTGAATAAGCTTTAGAACATTGTATAAAGATATGTAGAAAATATTACGATTATGCAGTAAATCCCTTCCAACGCATTCCTTGTGTTTGCACTTAGTTCTTTGTTTTTCTTAAAACTTCAACTTCGGCATACAGTACACCGAAAATACAAAAGATTTATCCCCAGTATTCCAGGAATATCTTAATATAAATGTTTAGTATGGAATGATGTATAAGATGAACCTATCAGGACAAGTCGTATTTTCGATTATTGGCCACCTGATCGCCCATAGTGCGACAACGCGTAACCTGTTTCCGGTGTTAACCACAGCTAGCTCAGCAGATAATGGCACCTCCAGGCTTGATAATGCTCCTCAACATTATTAGAGTTGGGTGAAATACTGTAGAACAGCGTGCAGCCTTTGCTTCTTTGTGAAGGTGCTTAAAAGGCAAAGCAGAAAGGCACCGAAAAATGAGTGAGGAAGATGCAGCACAAAACACATCAGAGTGAAATTGCATCAAAAAACGGTGCTCTCACAACTCTCTGAGGACTGCTTGTTCGGGCGGCACACCCATGAGTTCTTTTGAAGTGTGAGCATCGCGAAGAGAGAGAGAAGAGAGAGAGAGAGAGAGAGAGAGAGAGAGAGAGAGAGAGAGAGAGAGAGAGAGAGAGAGAGAGAAGAGAGAGAGAGAGAGAGAGAGAGAGAGAGAGAGAGAGAGAGAGAGAGAGAGAGAGAGAGAGAGAGAGAGAGAGAGAGAGAGAGAGAGAGAGAGAGAGAGAGAGAGAGAGAGAGAGAGAGAGAGAGAGAGAGAGAGAGAGAGAGAGAGAGAGAGAGAGAGAGAGAGAGAGAGAGAGAGAGAGAGAGAGAGAGAGAGAGAGAGAGAGAGAGAGAGAGAGAGAGAGAGAGAGAGAGAGAGAGAGAGAGAGAGAGAGAGAGAGAGAGAGAGAGAGAGAGAGAGAGAGAGAGAGAGAGAGAGAGAGAGAGAGAGAGAGAGAGAGAGAGAGAGAGAGAGAGAGAGAGAGAGAGAGAGAGAGAGAGAGAGAGAGAGAGAGAGAGAGAGAGAGAGAGAGAGAGAGAGAGAGAGAGAGAGAGAGAGAGAGAGAGAGAGAGAGAGAGAGAGAGAGAGAGAGAGAGAGAGAGAGAGAGAGAGAGAGAGAGAGAGAGAGAGAGAGAGAGAGAGAGAGAGAGAGAGAGAGAGAGAGAGAGAGAGAGAGAGAGAGAGAGAGAGAGAGAGAGAGAGAGAGAGAGAGAGAGAGAGAGAGAGAGAGAGAGAGAGAGAGAGAGAGAGAGAGATTTATCTTTAATTTTCCCATGTTTGAATGTTCGTTGTTATGTCTATTCTGGTAGATTTCCATTTAACTTTATTTATTGGCTAATGGCCATTTCACAAAACAGAAGGTCAAGTAAAAGTAGTTTCGAACAGTCATGCACCAACGAAAATTCAGACATAATACAGTTCATGTTAGACCAAACACTATATAAAAATAAAACAATCAAATAACGTCCCCTGAAGAAGACGCCATCCCCTTGTCGAGACGTTGTATTGAACTAAAACTCGTTTTAGACTGCGTAGCCGTAAATATAACTATAACAGTTTGTTTTCCATGTTTCTCAAGATCTTCGGGCATATCTATCTATGATCTGTCCAGTATTTTTAAAAAGGAGCAACAAATATCTGTCATTGATATGATTGGTATTCTTAAAGTTTTCGCTTCTGCTATGGAAGTATAAAGCCATGATTCACAGACTCGTCACTTCCTGTTTTTTTTGGTTATATCTATCACTTGAATGACAAAGAGATAAGAGATCATTTATCTTCAACACAATCATTTTTTTTTTATTCCAGTGTGCCGCTTCTGTTGTTTGATACATTAGCAATTCAATAATCAAAGCTAAGTTGTAACTTTAACAACCCTTAACTCGACACCAGTGAAATTATTTACTGTAGGTCATCTGGTTGAACAATTTAGTCCAATTTTTAGAATTGCTCTCGAATTTCTACATTTCTTATTAAAACTTCCTATCCCTATCTAGAAACAAGGATATCAGCAACAATTTCAAAAATCTGACAGCGACCACTAGACCGCAGCTGATAATCACGAATTCCATCAAATATTCCCAAGATTTCGGCTAGCAAAATGTGACTCGACATAATCTAGAAACCGTTGTGGATCGCTTCCTCCCACTGGTCTACGATTATTGCGTCATAAACCAGAATGGGATGATATCTTCCACAACACGGTAAAGCGAATATTCGCTTCGTCGTCCCCGAAAAAGACTGATTATTTATTTAGACCAGGCAAAAGAAACACGAATAAGTTTTCCTCGGAAGGACCCAACCATCCCGGGGAACAACAATTGACGACGACGATGAGGACGACAATGAGGACGACAATGAGAACGACAATGACGAGCCGGGTCGGATGGATACATGTTGTGTTCGGGACATGACGAGAATGGAGCTGGTGAACAGAGGTCTGGTTTTTCGATAAGCAGGCGAAAATCTAACTTCCAAACGACAAATTATAAAGACAATATTTTTCATCATGTTCAGAGACCCAAATATGTCGAAATATCTATGTTTTCGGTTAAAAACTAGGCTATAGTGATTTGTTGTAATTTCGGCGGCTGGGTTCTCTTCGTCATGGATAGTTTTCTTAAAGGAATCTATTAGAGGAGATTCCTCTTGCCTCAATTTGCCAAAAAATAGTTAATTAAACATATTTGAGCCTCAAAGTGTATGCAAAACCAATTTTGTGATAACTTTGTTCTATGAGAACCAGAACATGGTTGTTATGCCCAAAATAGAATCTTCAACTCCAAATCATGTTCCAAAACACATTATTGGTCAAAAATAGTGAAGCAATGGGAAACTGCTATTTTGCCACGGTTTTTCTCATCTAAACCACTGTGAGCCACCCGCTTCGCTTCGAAATGATGTTACTGATTATGTATTAGGATGGATTGACAGTAACCCAACCTCGGGGAAAATCGTTAGACGAGTTAGGTATAGAAATAGATGAAAATGGAGGAAGATCGGTATGGAAGGCGGATCGGATGACGAAAGAAAGCTTTGTTGCAGTTTTTCTTCGCGTTCTCCAATTCACAGGGCATGGGAAAAATTGAGCGATTGTGAGAAGAAGCGAGCATAAAAAAACGAATCACTTTATATTCATGGCTGCAAAGAGCTCTTGGTGGCGTTTTATTATTGAAAGATTTTACTTGCAACAAGGAGAGGAATACATAGGTGGATCACTTGGGAGAGAGGAATTGCTCCGAAACAAGTTTGGTTTATGATTATGGTGTCTATCTAGTTTTTAATTCTATTTTTGATCTGTGGCTGACTTTAAAACTTTTGCTAACTTCAGAAACTTTGGATTAAAATGACGAAAATATTTGATATTTTATACGCCTATGAATGATGATAGCAACTCCACCCCATGATTATTAAGCAAGCGATCGTTAACTGAAAAATGGGAATTGTTGTAGTTGCTGCCTGGGGAATTTTGGCTACAAAAAAAAGTTGTCGTGCGTCTGCCTGGCACGAGCCTCAACGATTGTTTTTCAACGCAATTAGTAAATAAAAGTTTGTTTTTCTCTTTTAATGCCAGAATTGGCTGTCGAGATTTTTTCAAAATGTTAGATAATTTCCAAAAGTGCTTTGAGCTACAGTCCAAAATTTTTATTTCTTAATTGAGAGAATTTTTTTTCTTTTTTCAGATCCTGCCATGTAATTTTCATAACAGGATCACAAGTTTGTACTCTTGTTTCAGTTTTTTTGTGAAAAACTCCCATGAAACTTGTTCGTCTACGCCAATGGACGGAGCAAGAAATATCCTTCTATTCCCCATTGCGCACACAAGACGAAAGGTTTCTTCCTTCTTGTATGGTGTCAATTATTTCCTCCGTCTCCATTATCGTTATCGTCGCGCCATCGTCGTCAAAGAAAACGCGGAAGCAGAGCCTCCGCCATTGCATGAATGATATACGAGCAAAATTAAATTTTCTTCCGCGGAATTTACTTAGGCAGAGCGCGTGCAACCGTAAGTGAAACTGTTCGCGCTGCGATTGCACACCGACCTTTCTAGGTACACTGGGGCGCAGATCGCTGTTTTTGTCGACCAAAACTTATAGATGTGTATCTTAGAAGTTTGGGGTAGTCAACAAAGTGTTTAGGAATAACTTGCACAAAATATTTGACTCTTTCGGCTTTGATCTACAGTACGGTAAATTGTAACTCATCTAGATAAGTTTTATCTAGAGCGATACATTGGGATTTTTTTCGTCAAAGTTAGCAATATACCCAATGTGCAGTGACAGACCTACCATTACCTAGCCATTAACAACCCTATCTCCCCTTCTCCATCTTTGCAGGTCGACCACCGCCGCGAGTGTCCTGGTGGCACGGCGATAAGGAAATCTCCGGCACGAGTCATCCGTCCGCAATCGATGGCGCCGCCGCCATGGTCAACCAGCTGTTCCTCGGGACGGTCACCCGGGAGCTCTATGGGGCCAAGTTTCGCTGCAAGGCAGCCGTATCGAAGCTGATATCGCCGCTGTCGAAGGAGGTCTCCATCCAAGTGCACCGTGAGTAGTAATGATATGATATAACGTACAGTGGGCAAAAACTGACCAAAAGTAGCAAAGAATTCTATATCTCAGGTAACTGTTGAGTGTGGATAACAATTTTACCAATTCCTGAAAGTAAAAACCTTCACTGTCAGTCGCAATATTATCCGTAATATCCATTTAACCCCAACTCTTTTTTTTTTTCGTAGGTGTGAAACGTTTTGTCAACATTTTGGAGGGATTATTGTGAATATACAAACATACGGCTAAGTCCTTTCTGGCCATCACGGTTGTACCCGTGATGTCCATTTAAACCTATATCTCTCTCTCAATAGTATTCTGAGCATTGAACAATGGTGAATCCGCTAAAAACTCTGGGTTCACCGTAGAGTTGGGCGAGCTCGTGGTTCATCGTACGCTACTACTCATTGTTTTCCTGCACACCGGCAAAGATCGTCCTAAGCACCTGACGTTCGGAGACTCGAAGTGCTTGCTGGTCCCCATTGAGCATAGTCCACGAGTCATGCCCGTAGAGGTGCGGAGTTGAATCTTGTTTTGGCCGCAACTTTTTGCGGAGGCCATGGTTCCACTGACGATGTGCCTCCGTATTTCACGGCTTATCAGCCATCAGCAAGCATCAGCCCTGTCGTCGTAAAATTTGAGCTACTTAGTCGTATTTCTTTTGGAGGGCGTTACTATAGCTTAGAGGGCGCTACTACTCCCAGGCGTTTATGACGTCGTTTGTAATATCCAATTCCAGATCAAGAAACATGAAGCTGTTTAACTTTATCAAACAGACAAAATCAATAATTTCAATCATTTTTCATTCTTCTAGCGTATCGTCCCTCCTAGGACAAAGAAATAATTTTATATGGGCAATGGTTATACATTATTTGTTCAATCAAAAATTCAATCAAATCGATGCGTTGTAACTTACTTATTTCTTCTATCTACATTCCGCCGTAGATGGTCTGCAAAGCTTTCTATTCGAAAACACAAAGGACGAGTTGATCCTCTGCACGTAGGCTCCATGTTTCGCGCCCATAAATTAGTACCGGTCTTATCAGCGTCTTGTAGATGATTAACTTAGTGGCGAACTTTACTCGATCGAAGAGTTTTGCGGAGTCCAAAGTAGGCACAAATTCCACCAACGATGTGTCTCTGAATTTATCTGCTGGTGTCGTTGCCGGCGGTCACCAGTGCGACCAAGTACCGTAAATTCGGGTGAAATTGGTCACCATGTCACTCAATTTTATTTCTTTCTTTATATTTTTTTGTTAAATAATATTTATTTCTATGAAAATAATGTAAAATTCCATAACCGTGGTCGGTGTGGTTTTTAACAAAGATCTGGACATGGTGTCACCCTGAAAGTTTGTAAGGATGCTTGAAATATATCCTCAAAACAGATTTTATTATCAAAATTCGTACAAATTTGCTCATTTTGTTGAAATTATTGAATTTTTGATAGATATCAGAAAACTCCTTCGGAAATTGCCTACATTTAGGCGTTTTCTGTGGTATTCTTGAAAATTAAATGCTTATTATTTCCATAAATCGCGCATTGTTCAGAATTTAGCAAGCATATTTGGATTCAGGGAGCCCACGTTAAGCAAGTAAAATTGATTTCGAAACTAACAATAATCGATTTGACAAGTGATCAATTTCACCCCGAAATGGGATCCTTTGATTTTTTAATTAAGATACAATTTTCAGCACTAAAATCTCATCTGTATGAAAATTTCGGTATATGAGCCAATAAGGTTCACCATCGTACTTGTTTTTCTACATTCAATTGTTTGCCATTAGCAACATTATAGAAAACAGGCATGGAAAACAGTGAAAAATGATCAATTTCATCCGAAACTACGATTCTCCGACCGCCTCGATTTCATCCCCGACAATGTGAACTCGAGATTGGGGCATGCCGTATCATCTTTTAAGTCCCTCGTTAGCATACACATTGATTATCCGACACATTGATGTCCGATTCGCCTAGCTTCAGACCTCAATCAGTAGTACGTATCCGCCATCTTCTCGAAGTTCCATGCTAAAATATCAATTTAATCAATATAATAAGTAGCTGAGCGTACTTTCGGTTCCACTCATGTCTGTAGGCCTTTTTACGAGTCGTTTCAAATTAGCTCACTTTGAAGAAAGTTTAGAGTCCTTCTATGGAGATGAACCGCAGCTCCACCGATGTAAACTATTGCATAGACGGATCTGTCATATGCAAATGCTTGTCTCCGCTCTTCTTATCACACCCTCTAAGGCAATGTTGAACAGCGAGATTCGAAGAGGCTCAAGGGTGTTCCTTATATTCAAGAAATGCACATTACTCAATCTATCGTCGCATTGATCATTATTATCAGTTTGCCCAGAAATACTGCATTTTTGCATAATCTGCCATAGCTGGTCTCGATCTATGTATCGTAGGAAGATTTTAAATCGATGAACAATATCTGTATAAGGATGTGTGGATACATTGTTCAACTGGTACTTCTACATCCTACCAATCTCCCTTTCTTTATTCTGGAGATGTGGAGCCAGAAGTCTCTCGTCCTCTGCACGTGTTCCTGGAGTTGAAGCTTGATCCTGTTTAAATCTACTGGTTCCAAAAATAATTCGATAATTTTAATAAGGCTGCTACGTGACCGGTGTTCACTAATGAAAACGTGGTTGGTTGAACTTGTTAAACATTACTAGAACTGATTAGAACATCATTCTGAACTTATATGCTTTCTCTGATAGCATTAAACAAAATTCTAAGCAAAACAAACAAAATTTGATTAAAGATATACTGGGTTCCGATTCTTTCCGATATCTTATTATACTAATTTTCTTGACATTATCACTTACATGTATGATCGAGATAATGAAAAGAACCGAAAAAAATCTGAACCAGGCTTGTGCGAAGTTTTTTTTTTAATTTCTGTACAAAGGCAATGCCAAACGGAATAGCAACGTAATGCTTCTATTTATGTTTCCATGATGGAAGAAATAGCATTTGTAATTAAAATAAAATGAAAATTGTGCCTCCGCCATGTTTATTTCTTCCAGCTTGTAAAATGCTTAGTATATCCAAATTATGCCATCTGTATTATTTTTTCAATACAATTCTATGATAATACCTATATAGAGAGAAACGGATTTAATTTTATTTGAATCACAAGAGCTGCCCAAACATACCAAGAATAGCAAACATATTGTTGTTATCATCTGGCGCTTTATTCCCGCAAAAATAAAGAAATGTAGGGTCCGTGTTTCCTTAGTAGACAATCCCCTATAGTCGCACTAGTGGCTGTTTACGGCCGTTTTGCTATAAACCGTTGACAAAATTATTTTTGATATGAAGGTCAGGAGCTATGCATCTAAGTACCATTGATACACAGCTCGATTTTGTTCGAAAAATGAACGAAATAAATAGTGTTTTTCAGGGAGAACACACCCCAAAAATAGTGATCTTAAAGAACCTAAAGCGCAAACCTCAACCAAACCATGTTTAAACTTGCTCGAATAATAAAACCGTATTCGACAAAAGTTTGTAGAATAGAATAAACTACTATGTAGAGGTATTTCCGATAAGTTTTAATGTTCCGTTCAGAAGTTATGAATTTTCAAAGCTTGAAAATAGTCCAAAAGCACATCTAAATTATCTTCAAATTGGCTGAAATTTTGACCAGAAGTTTATATCGACATGAAAAATCAAAATATTGATTGACTGAGGAACTTCCACACATTTAAATAGGTCTATTAGGCACATGTGTTCCTATAGTAGCACAACCGATAATTAACATAAATATATGAGTTTTCGTAGTTTTCATATTTTTCCCACAAAGCCAAGATAAAAAGCTTTCAGATGATGTAAATATAATGCATTAGATTTTATACGAATATTTGTCCTTAGCTATGCGACTATTGGTACATCGACCCTAACAGTTTTAGAGGTAAAACACTTAACACTGTCATTCCTCGAATCAGTTCAACAGTCAATTTTAGCAGGCACTGAAGCTTTCAATATGGGCAATATTTTGTTATAAATCTGAGATGATAACTATCAATTATCATTCCAGTTAAGCTGTTTAGCGAATTTTTAAGATATCGTATATTTTCGTAAAACTAATCCCCAAAACCCCATTTTAAAAGTTAAACCGGGTACCCCCGTTAGTTTGACCACATTTAATCTGAACACTTTTTAATCTGTACCCCGCTAATTTGCACATCGTTCAGATTAAAAATGGTTCAAACGTCATTTAGCTCATGGAACGGAGTGAAGTGAGATGGGGGCATGCCGTGTCAAGCAGAATCAAAACAAAACAGTGAAAAAGGTAACCAGAAACAGGTGACTAGATGTTCAAATTAAAAATGAACCCCGATGGTTTGCATGAGGTACTGTTCAAATTAGCGGGGGTGCACGGTACCGTTATAATTTCCGAACGCCTTTATTTATGTTGGCACATACAAAAGTTTGTTGGTGAAATGCATATCTACTCCAAGAAGACTCCAGATTTCCCGACACATTCTGCAAATTAATTCAATTTAATTTTCGTCAATACAGTATTGAATTACTTTCCACAATTTGATAAAAAATCAAACCAGATATAAGACCAACTCCTACTAAGGAGTTTATTGTTTTCTACGTTCTTGTACGAATTTGGGTCGCCTTCAATTGTATACAATTGTCGCCGTCGCGGACTTATCTGGATTGACAGAGAAATTCTCCTTGATGTCCTACAAAGCAGTTCTGACCATAATCTACGTTATTTGGTTTTTGTCCACACATTTTTCAACCGTAATCTTAATGACTACTGTTTTTTTTTCTGCTGAGAGTTCGACTGTATTTTCAATGATTGATGAAATATCGGCAACGCAGTCTTTTTTGTTAAAAAACGAGTTTTATTATTTAACCCGACGTTTCGACGCTGGTATGGCGATCTATGTGAAGTAATATTTAATTACTCAGGGACATTGATACAGTTTAACAGCATCTACATGATCTACGTGAGATATGGCCAAATTTTTTCAGGGCGTGGATAAAGCTTAGAAATTTCAACTGATAGCTTTCAGGGCGTTATGATGCACCTGGCCTACCCAGGATAAGATCAAATAATTGCAGGGCCTTGCTACAGCTTGGAATTTTTAATTGATATCCTCAGGGCAATCTGAGTTACGGTCAAATAATTTCAGGGCTTGAATACTCGGAAGTTCTAAATGATGTCATACATGGCGCCAAGTAAACGTTTACATGGGATAAGGTCGAATAACTCCAAGACATTGATACAGCTTAGCTTAGGGTACATGATGTACTTAGCATAAGGGAAAACAACTCCAGGGTGTTGATACAACTTGGACATTTAATGACTACAGGGGGTTGAGATGCAGTTAACATGATCTATTTAGGATAAATTATTCAAGGCGTTGAAACAGCTTTCATTTTACAATTAATGTCCACAGGGGGCTTAGATGCATCTGATCTACACGAGTCGAAATAAAATTACTCTAGGGCGTTGATACAGCTTTGAAATTTCAATTGATGTCATACAGGGCGTTAAGTACACTTGGTCTTTGTGGGATAAGGTCAAATGACTCCAGGACGTTGATACAACTTATAATGTTCAACTGATGCTCTACAAAGGATAAAACCAAATGACTCAAGGGCGTTGATACAACTTATAATGTTCAACTGATGCTCTACAAAGGATAAAACCAAATGACTCAAGGGCGTTGATACAAGTAGGAATTTTCAAGTGACGTCCTCAGGGCGTTGAGGTGCATCTGATCTACGAGATGTCTGGTCAAATAATTCCATAGCTGATGTCTTACAGGGCGTTGAGATGCATCTGGTCTACGTAGGTTAAATTACCTCAGGGTGTTAAAATATCACATATTTTCAATTTGACGTCCTACAGGGTGTCAAGATGCATCTGATCCATGAAGCATAAGATTAAATTACTCCAGAGCGTTAATAGAGCTAAATCTAAATTGATGGCTAACAGGACATTAATCTACTTAGGACAAATTGCTGCACAGCGTTGATACAGCTTGAAATTTGCTATCGTTGTCATCAGGGGGGAGAAAAGGTCAAATTACTCGAGGGCGTGAATACAACTAGGAAATTACCATTGATGTCATACAGGGGGTTATTTACATCTGGTCTACGTGGGATAAGGATGGGAAATTCTAGGGCGTTCATGCAGCTTATGATTTTGATATGATGTCGAACAGGGCGTCAAGATGCACCTGATCTACGAAGGATAAGGTTGAATGACTCCAGGGCGTTGATACAGCTTAGAATTTTCTATAGCTGCCCTCAGGGCCACAAAGTGCACCTGATCTACTTAAGATAATGTCATGTTACTACAGGGCGTTGATATAACTTGTACATTCAACTAATGTCTTCGGGGGGTTGAGATGCAGCTGAATTTCGTAGAATAAGGTTAAATTACTGATACAGCTTATAATTTGCAACTGATGCACTACAGGGCGTCAAGATACATCTGATCTTGGTGAGATAATGTACAATTACTCTAGAGCGTTGATACAGCTTGGAATGTTCTATTGATGTCTTATAGGGCGTTAAGATGCACCTGATCTACTAAGGATTAATTACTCTTGGGCGTTGATACAGCTTGCAATTTTCAATTAATGTCCTCAGGGGATTGAGATGCACCTGATCTACGTGAGACAAAGTCAAATTACTCCAGAGCGTTGATTTCGATTGATGTCATACAGGGCGTTAAGTAGATATGGTATTTTTGGGATAAGGTCAAATTACTTTTGGGCGTTTATACGGCTTATAATTTTATTGACATCTTAGAAGACGTCATGATGCACCTAATCTACGAAGGATTAGGTTGAATTATTCTCGGGCGTTGATACAGCATAGAATTTCAAACTGATGTCCTACAGGGCGTCCTGATTCACCTGATCTACGAAGGATAAGGTCGATAACTGCAGGGCGTTCATACATCTTGAAATTGTCAAATACTGTCCTCAGGGCGTTGAAGTGCATCTTATTACGTATATAGTCAGCATATTCCAGGGCTAATGTCTTACAGGGAGTTCAAATGCACCTGGTCTACGTATAATAAAGTCATATTACTCCAGGGCGTTGATGTAGCTTGAAAATGTCTATTGATGCCTTACAGGGCGTAAAGATGCAAATGATCTCGCAATGATTTATCACTCTTCCTATATTTTTTATGAATCAGGGCGAAATTTGTAAAATTTGTAAAAGGGTAGACAAACTCGTCGACCACCTCAAACGTATCCCCGTCTATCGTAAGACTGCTACCTAGGCGAGCCCTGTGACGCTCGGCTCCACCAGCTAGCATGTACTTTGTTTTGGACGCATTCACCATCAGTCCAAATTTTGCTGCTACGCGTTTCAGGCGGATGTACAGGTCTGCCACCTTTTCAAATGTTCGGCCGAAAATGTCCATATCATCCGCGAAGCAAACAAATTGACTGGATTTCGTGAAAATCGTACCCCGGCTCTCCGCCTAACACCTTCTGGCGCAATATTGAACAACAGACACGAGAGCCCATCACCCTGTCGTAGTCTCCGGCGGGATTCAAATAAACTGGAGTGCTCGCCTGAAACCTTCACACAATTGTGAGTGGCGATCCCTCGGAAGTTCTCACAATCTAACTTGTCGCCTTTCTTATAGATGGGACAATATCCTTCCATTCCTCCGGTAGCTGTTCTGACTCTCAGAATGTGCTTATAAGACGGTGCAGACAAATGGCCAGCCTCTCCAAGACCATCTTTATGAGTTTAGTTCCGATACCATCCTTACCAGCAACTTTATTGTTCTTAAGCTGGTGAATGTCATCTTCAACCTCCCTCAAAGTGGGGGTTTCCATCCTCCACAGTACTGGCGAAGGCATTTCCTTCGTTGTCCCGTCTTTCATTGCCTGTGCTCTCAGCGCCATTCAGATCAAATTTCTGAGCTTCCGATCTTTCGACCTCTGAACTTTGAACTTCTATCAGTGCTAACTTGATGGCAGGTCGGTTAATCAGTCCACGAGTCGTTTGTTATACAGATCTTCGTACTTGCCCATCCTTCCCTGGGAGAACATCCGTAATTCTCCCACGAATCCATCCCCTCTTCGACAACAATGATCAGATCTCCAGGTTCTACTGGTCGTACCGGCTGGAACCACTCCCGTACCCAACGTGTCCAGAAGGTGTCGACGAGGTAGTCTCCATCTGTCTCTCCGTTTCGAGTGCTCCTGCACGAAGTCCCGACTAAGGTGGATGATGCCTTGTGTTTCATATAGCGATATAGCTTCATTAGTTGCATGGTCCTCACCCGAGCTACGTTGAATTGACTACTGATTCTGATTCAGCAGCATGGTTTCAAGGACTTCGTCATTGGGATGACGTGGGTGGTCCGCAGTCACCGCCATGGCCACCTTCACGGACCTGACCATGCGCTCCTATGGACCTCCCATATGGGGCCTAAGCGGAGGATTGAAGAGACACATTGTAGCGAAGTTCGTGTAGTCGTCGCGCAGTGCTTGCTGATCTTCCAGAGTTGTTCTGTCAGCAAATTGTTCGCTCCGATAAAGTCGGTTTCGTCGTCAGAACAGAAGGTAGCAGGCGAACCTCTGCATACCCCGAATCTCCAGATGGCCATAAAACTGGATTGGGTCGAGCTGTGGACAACTTTTAGGTGCATTGCCCTTATGGACAGGAACTTAAACAGAGCGATCCATCGTTCCACTGTACTGCGCTCTTGTTTAACAATAATGGGCCCGAAATAGTTCACCACGGTGTAGATGAAGGGCCGGATGAACGGCGTTATCCTGATTTCAGGAAGTGGTGCCATCATTGGGGCTTGGAGAATTGAACTGCAGAATTTGGAAGCGTTGCCTTACATCGGTAAATACCGTCTGGTTGTTTCCATGCAGAAAGCGGATGTGGTAGCTTTCAACGAGCAGGATAGTTACTCGATGCTCTTTTGGAAGAAAAATGGGGTATTTGAGATCAGTGGAAACTGCTGGCGCTGCGGATATGCGACTGTCCATCCTTAGCACTCCGTCGTCGTCCATCATCGGTGACATCTTGAACAGCGAACTCGATTTTGATAACTGCTTCGGCTCCTTGCTTGAATGTTCCTTGTCGTACTGGAGTGCAGCGTATTCGTCAGGGTATGCCTCCATTTGCGCCTGCCGCCACCGAAGTTTTTCAACTGTCTGCATCTCTTCCTGCATCATCAGCTGGCCTGTAGCTCTCAGTCCTAGGAATCGCTTGGCCGCCAGAACGACATAGGTGGTGGTGCGCAGCAGTCTCACCCACTTTGAGAATCGTTCCACGGCCACCATTGAAGCTTGACCTTGGTTTCGATGAAGTAGAAACGACGCTCGCATATCTACCGTTTTAGTGAATTTTTCCGCCGATTCTGCTACCCAATTTTCTTCCGGGTTGGATAGGAAGGATAGCAGTCCTTTGGGTCGAAACTAGGCCCGTCCTTCCACCTCGTTGCTTGATCCGCCATGTTCAGCTTAGATGGAACCTTTCGCCACTCATTAACTGTAGTCGTGCTTAAGATTTCTCCAACTCGGAAACCGACGAACTGATGATTCTGCCTTGTGTCCGATATCAGCCAAGCTAAGACCGTTGAAGAATCCGTCCATAGGTATCGAGCTGATATTGGAATCGTTAGAGTCTTGGTGATAGTGTCCACCAGACGGCTACTGATTAGCGCTGCTTGTATCTCCATTCGTGGAATTGACAGAGGTTTTAGTGGCGCTACCTTTGTCTTCGCTGCTATCAACGTGCATCGCGGGAGTCCATTGCACGAAGTTCTGAGATATGCTACGCAAGCGTAGGCGTTCTAACTAGCGTCAACCAGAGCATGAAGTTGTGGTTCTTGTGTAGTATCTCTACTGTTGGGAAGAAGGCATCGTGGGACGCTCACTTCAGTTATTGTCATCAGCAGACCGCTCCACTTACGCCAGTTTTCCAAGATTTCTCCGTCGATCTGCTCGTCCCAGTTTAGGTCAGCCTTCCATATTCGTTGCATAATCAGCTTTCCGTGCACAACAAAATGCGCTACCAGACCTAACGGATCAAAAACAGACATGATGGTCTATAGGACTTGGCGCTTCGTCGGAATAAGCTTGTTCGTCACGAAGTTTCGCACTTCCTCCTTCAGATCCAACTGGAACGTAAGGATGTCTTCCAACGGTTTCCACATCATTCCAAGCACTCTCTCTGCGCTTGCTTCCAGACTCATTGACTTCTGCTTGGTTTCGCGTACTTCTCCAATGTACTGGAGACGTTCCGTACTATTCGAAGCAAAGTTCCGAATCTTCATTCCAGCCATAGCGAGAACGTGCGTTACATCCTCTATCAGCTTCGCCGCTTCTTCTAATGTTTCAACATTATCCAGGTAGTCATCAACATAGTGTTTGTCGACTATTGCTCACGCTGCTTCTGGAAACTGCTCCTTGTATTCTTCGGCATTTTTGTTTTTCAAATATTGCGTGATACATGGTGAGCATGCAGCTCCAAAGGTAGCTACATCCATCACAATTAATTGCGCTTGCGCTTCTGGATGTTCTCGGTAAAGGAATCTTTTCGCCTGCCTGCCCTCTTATCGTATGCGGAATTGGTGGAACATTTCTTTTATGTCTCCACTAAAAGCAATGCGATTTTGGCGGAAGCGCAGAAGGACGACCGGAAGTGCTGTTAACATGTCCGGACACACCTTTGGCAAATACCATTCCCGACCAGGCATAGAAGCATTGGTTGTAGCTACAGAGTGGCAGCTTTCTCCAATATGGATGGTCTGAACAAAGCGCTTCGTAATCCAACTTTTGACTCGGTAACTTCCAGATGCTGAATATTCTAGCCTTCAATGGAAATTCATTTTCCATGTTGAGACCGGAGGTGATGATTGGAATGTGCTGGGATTATTTCTCGGTCCTTGTTATATCTCCCGTCCAACCGAGATGGAGCGGTTCGCCACTTTCAGCGCCCAGCTGATTCGCTACTTCCACTTCCGCCATGGTTGAGGAAGATCCGTCGTCTAGAAATACGAAAACATCCTCGCTTTTTCCATTGAAATACAACGCCACAGGAAGAAAACGCAACAGTGCACTAGAAGGTGCTGTACAACGTTTGTCTCCAGCGTAGATGACGATGGTACTCCTGACTCCTCCTTCCTTACATGTGGCAAACCATGATGACAGTCTCCTGCTCCGCATTCCAGTTTTTACCAGTATGGTCAAGATTGATGAGGTATAAAGCATATCCTGCATAATCCCTTCTGCATAGCACCTTCCATCGCTAGTCCACATTCAATCGCCAGAGTTCCAGGTAGTCAGCGATTCGATGGCTTGTTTGGCCGTAATGGACACAGGGCTTGGCCGGTGTAGTCTCAGGGGTAGACGTCCCAGCGGCAGTTGATGACAGTTGATGAACAAACAGCTTCTCCTTCGTGGGATTCTCTCGCTTACCCTTTTCTTGTTTCATGACCGTTTGCAGTCCCAAATTAGTCAAACGAGCGACGTCACTGGTCATCAGAACAAGGTCTTTCATAAAATCGTTGAACGTCACCAGGTTGACTGGGTTGTAGTTGTGATTGAAACAGACCCACTGGAGTTTTAGATTCGGTGGAATCCTATCCACTAATTCCTGCAGTAGCATAAGATTGCTAATATGCTAATATTGTTGCACCAGAATCGTGTGCTGCACCATGTTTCCTACGCCCATTCCAAACTGGATCAATGTTTTACGGTCGTTGCCCCGAGGGGAGGAAATTTTTCTCATCTGCTTCAAAAGAGCATGGATAACTAAATCTGGTCTTCCATATAGCCACTCCAATATATCCAATACGACAAGAACTAGAGATGGGCAAAATTGATCGGAGCCATTTAAAAGAATCGAATCACTCAATTGAACTCGATGATCCGTGGCTCTTTTTTGGCGAGAGCCGGTTCATTCGATTAGCAGTCCCACAGCGCATCAGATAAAAAGGGACCCGTAAAAATAACGAACTGATTCTTCTCTTCTATTCTCTTTCGGTCGTAGCTCGGCTTTGTTATAACGCTTGACACGTGCCTTGTTTTGCGCGCCACGCCACATATGCAAGCACAGTTTGCTACTGCTCCGTTCTCTCAGCGCTCTCAGCATTGACAGACAAATTTGCCCCTATCGTGTTCGTGCTCGGTCGTACCGTGTGTTTCCGAGGAAGAATGTACGAAGCATGAGGATGCAAAACATAATACAATATATGGGGAGAACAAGTCGCGCGATGCCGATCCGTTGGATCCGTTCGCTCGGTTCAGTTCGCTCTTCCTTTACGAGCCGCTGAGCCATTGAACCTTTCCAAAGATCCGATTCACTAAAGTTAGTGATTCGGATCGAATCCGTTCACCAAAAGAGCCGTTTTGCTCATCTCTAACAGGAACTGACTCCGGAATCAGCAGCCGACTTTTAAACTTTCCAGCGCATGTCCACGTAGCCATCGCTGCAATCGCGCAAGGTTTTCCGCATCGCTGTACTCACATGTTTCGGTCGAGTTGTTGAAGGAACAAAGAACGAGTGGCCAATCCTTTGGATCTCCCGTAGCTGTTGAGGTTCACTGGCGTGGTTCCACTGCGTGAGAGCTAACTGATATGGCACATACTGATGATTTGGTACCGATAGTGGATCCGATTATCTGGTCCAGGTGCCGGAAATGTTTGATATCCCGATTGGGCTCCCAGTATCGTTGAGCTCAGTAATGCTGGAAGGCGGCGTATGTGCTGAAACGAACCCGATGTCCGGAAAAGGCTTGCTGAACCAGGATTCGCAAGCTTTGGATACTGGTTGTCGTGATGGTACGAACTTCCGTAGGATGGTTGGAATGCTGTTCCCCAGGATCGCCGACGATGCTCATCGCCTTGAGAGGTGCCGGTACTCGACTGCTAGGCTTGCTCCAGTGCCATCTTCGGACGCAGTAACGATAGTTGGATTCTGCGAAGTCCCAGTCTAAAGCGTGGAACCGATTTGAGTCGATGTGGCAGCAATTGGACTTTTCACTCCACCGGTCTGACTCGCTGATCTGACCTTCTTCCTATGTTGCATCCTTTTAGCGTTTACTATGCTCGTATATAACGTATTGGCCTTTACGGATTACGAAACCAGCTTAGGTCCGCAACTTGTAAACGGAAACAAAATTCGCTATGTATAAAACATTGATTCTTTCGCTGGCTCTCTAAGGCCAAAGAGAATAGACGTTAATTGAGCCTGACCGGAAGGTCTTTGGTACATTTAGTGTAAAGCGCTACGGGCGATACTCGGTAGAAAACTAGAAAATGGTGTGTGGCAGAGACACATGAATCACGAGTTGTATCAAGTGTATGCAGATGGTAATATTATCAAATGGCAGACTTTAGTGGGCTGGTCAAGTAGAGCGAATGTCGGAAGAGAAAACTACGAAAACAATATTCAGTAGACAACCAGGTGGAGATCGGCGACTTCAACGAAGACCACGAATACGTCGGCTATTTGCAGTGAAAGAGGACCTGACGACCCCAACTGTTCGGGACAACTGAAGTAGTAAGGACTGCTCATTTTATAAAGTGGACACTTTGGACATGCAATATCTTTTTAATTTATCAATGAAATCGAAATCGGTTTTCTGTACATCGTTCGACTAATATTGTACAATGCTGTGGTAATAAAAAAGTTACCAAAATAATATGATTTCACACTAATAAGGCACAACGTTTAGAACGGTCGATTTTTGGAGGTTATCAAAATCAAGGATTATTAAAAATCGGCAGGAAAATTCGACAATTTATATTTTTTATTTTCAAAAAATGGTTGTACTTAGAAAGCATCATCAATTAGAAGCTTGCTAAAAAATATCGAGTTATTTTTGGAGAAGCAATTTTGCAGATATCATAAAATCATTTTTTATCAATTTTTTTTAATGGAACTGATATGAGTAGAATTTTAAAGTTTAAAGTACGTCCAGACGGAAGTAATAATATAGTATTTATAATAAAAATAACTTACGCCTTCATAGAGTTGCTGATTTAGTCCCCACGTCATATTTTAGACACAATAGAAAAACAAATAATTTATTTTCAGAAGACCACTCAAAGCACAATGACAATCATCAAGATTGGGAACACTGCTTGAATTAAATCAAATTTATTTTGCATGCATTATTTTCAGAATGTGTTATTCTGAGACTACCTATCAAAATATTTTGAGAAAAACGCTTATCGATAAACATGCGTATATAATTTTAAAAGTATGGGATTTTTCAATAAAACGACCATGAAGAGTAAATTTGGTACCCAAGAATGCGGTTAAAACTCAAGATTTTGCTTTTTTTATACATATGTAGTTTCTTTAGTAATCTAAACCAGTTTTGAACACGCTTATTACTTTACTTTTTTGCTGGTAGTAAAAAGATGGTGTATCAGCAAATTTGACCATAAGGAATAGATCACTAAAGTGACTCAGCGTCAGGAACTGAAGGAATATTATTAATGTTTTTAAAAGCTCTACCTTAAGTTGAATAGTAAAGGATACCAACATACAATTTTTTCATTAAATTTAGGATTTTTTTCATGCGAAAAATAATGCTTAAACTTGACGAACAGTTTTCTTAGGAGTTTTTGCAAAAACTATTTAGTTCTTTAACCGAAAGCATTTTGTAAGTTTCTGTATTTTCATAACATTGTAGAATAATAGTTGAACGATACACAGAAAACCGTTTACGATTTCATCAATAGGTAAAAAAGATATAGCATAAACAAGGTGTCCACTTTATAAAATGAACAGTCCTTATCGCCCAAGAGCGTCGAAGATGGAACTCTGCATTACAGCAATGGCGTGACGCTACGCTTTAGCCAACAAGGTACCAGTTATGGCCATAGGAGTTCATTATTTGGCCATATGAAAAAATTTGGAAACTTTTCACATTTCTTCTTCTCTTTGGCATTAACGTACCCACTGGGGCAGAGCCTGCTTCTCAACTTATTAGCACTTCCACAGTTGTTAACTGAGAGCTTTCTTTGCCAAAGTTGCCATTTTTGCATTCGTGTATCATGTGGCAGGTACGTTGATACTTTATGCCCAAGGAAGTCAAGGAAATTTCCATAACGAAAAGATCCTGGATCGACCGGGATTCGAACCCAGACACCTTCAGCATGGCTTTGCTTTGTAGCCTTGGACTCTCTTCTATTCTTTTTGAATATTCTAACAATAAGATAAGGTACATCTATATTTCTCGATAATTTGTTGAAATTATCAAAACTTAAAAATTGCATTCAATGGTGCAATGAGCTAAATCGTTATCCACATTTAACGGTGACACGAGATCTAGAATAATTTGCTACTTTTGGTCAACTTATGCCCACTGTGGCAACGTTCCAACCTGCCAATTCTCACTCCATCCCCCTTTTCTCATTCTAGTGAAACCGCTTCGGGTGAAAATCGTTACCCCTAATGAGCTGCTGAACGCGAAACAAGCCGTTCCAATCAGGTGCAATGTGTGGGGTTCCTTTCCGGCGGCCAAAATCGTCTGGCTGCTGGACGGGGAGCCCCTCCGGAGTGCCGACATCACAGTACATAGCGAAAACAATGTAAGTTCCGACAAATGAGATGCAATTTGAAGGCTGTCGTTGGGCATTTAATCAAACCTCTGTCTTTGTCTCGCTGTCTCTTGTTCGTTTCAGGATGCAAATTTTACCTCCAGCATACTGACGATGGTGGTCTCGGCCGGAAACGATGGCTCCGAGCTAACCTGCCGGGCTTCCAATCCGTGGTTCTCGAACTTTTCACTCGAGGACAAGCGGATTATCAACGTTGCATGTAAGTATCTGTGGGGGTTTTCAAAGAAGATGATAACAGACGGGATGGCAGGATTGCGGACCATGAATGGGACTGATTTGTCACAGGACGACTGGACTGGGACCTGGACGATAACAGACGGTGTACTGTGGAATGGGCAACCTTTCGATGTGACGTTTTGATTAATTACTTATGTTGAACATGTTGGGCAAAAGTTTGACCCTAGTGGAACAATCCAAGTCTGAAATAATCCCTGTAGGAGCTGGTGCTCCTAATGGCAACAATTTGGAACCAATAATATACAATATTTTCTCATCTGACTTACCTGAGCTACCACAAGGATGTCAAAAATCTTTGTTTGAGGATAGCAAAATGTAAGATTTTTCCTAATGCTTCCAAAACTCAACATATAATATTCGCACACAAACCAAAGGCTTTGTATTTCCAACTTTGTCACGATAAGAGGGGTTCCAATAAATTGGTCAGAAAATTTTGCTGGTCCTTTTCCTATTTCCTAGCCCTGCGTTGAACTTTCCAGTCAGTGATTGAACACTTCCGGAAACATACCCGGAACAAAAGCTTAACCCGTATTGACACCAAACTCCATTGAGAAGCGTGACAATCTCTATTCATTTACAATTCACAGTAAACGGCGACCTCTAACCGCGTGTAATTACATTTTGATCACCACCATGCCACACTGCATTTTCGTTGAAACTGGAGTTCACCTCCATTTGAAAGTGCACCAATAAATTGTCCCTCACTTCACCGACCACCTCCCATATAATGCATCAACTCGACGGCGGCCCAGTTCCGTGCGCAGTTTATCACTTTTATCGCTCGAATCGTTAATTTAAAATGAGTTCCCATTTCCTGTTGCTGGACGCCGCCGCTGGGATCCCGTCCGGCATGTAGATATAACACTTTTCGACCGCCCTCAAACATTAATAAGCATTTATTTATGTCCCATTCCTCGGGGCGGCAGAAATACCAGGCAGCAGCACTAGCCTTGAACCTAATATTTATTTTATTTGGATGGCGAGCCTGGACAGCAGGGTTGCCAGGCTTTCTGATGTCTCGGAGTAGTAACGATTTTCGGTCAGCATTTCAAATCACTTTCACATTCTAATACTACATTATTCGAGGGTTCTTCAAGGCAATTTCCCGTTAACTTTCCAGGGATTTCTGCATAACTGAAGCATTTCCTGAGATATTCTTTCAGAATTTCGCCTCAAATCTTAGTGTTCATCCAGGTACTTTACGATGGATTTTTTTCAATTATTTTTCAAAATATACTCCTGGATCAATATATAAGGGCCCAAATGCAAAGGAGTGTAAGTGACATTTTGATCGGATTTGAGTTGAGTATATTGAAAAATTCGATATTCTTGTTTGATTTTTCTGGTTAACAAAAACAAACATAATTCATAGGAAAAAAACATGTTTTTTTTTTCGACTTCCGCAAAATTTTTGTATGGAATAAGAAATATTTGTTCTGACCCCATTTGCTCTCCTCATGAGAACTATCTTTAGCTATTTGTGACAAATTTCTTCTTAAGGAATTATGGAAAAATCTATAAAGATGTTAGTAGGATAAACTTTTAGAGAATTCGTGGGAAATTGATTTGTTTTTTTTATGCAAATCACGAAGTTTCTGGAAAAGTCCTTCAATATATCTACGCTAGTCGTAATAGAATGATCAAGAAAAAACTTTTCAGTATCCCTATTGTTATCCCCATTGGCGTAGGAACAGAGTTCTCTAATTGAAATTTTTCATGTTATTGAATATGAATTGAAAAAAACTTTCCTAATGGCATATATCAATATTATTCATACAGCGCAATCTGTAAAGCTGAAGAATGGAGAGAAGAGATAAAATCTATGTTAACGTTTCGGTTGTTGCATGATTCATTTGGTTCACCTAAATGACAATGTTTCCATATTCAGCAACATACAGCGACTCTCATAACCCGGAAAAATGACAGGATCGTTCAACGGTAGTAACATGAGTGCTTAACGAAGAAGGCTACGCTGTACTTTTTCAATGTGCAGCACCTGAGAAGTGTGATACTGAGAGAAAAAATATCAACGTCATATGCAACCCAGATCCCGCTGTCACGAAACGTCAAATGCAGCCCATCGTTTTTATGGCTGAAAAAGTGAAAAGTGATGCTGATGAATCTAGACACAAGACTAGTTATTTATAATATCTAATCTAATATATAATATTGTTGGCATGAAATTTCACTCAAAATGCCGTTTATGCTTCGGTGTGATGCAAACGCAATATTTTTTTTGCTGAGATGGTCATGTGAAAGTTTGAACGGCTTGCGCAAGATTGATATAAACACTGAGTGGAATAAGAAAAAACTTCAGCAATCGCAGAAAAAGAAAACCGTCTCCGCAAGTCTCGCACAGGCAGCGTAGTCCAGTATGCTTCGCATCAATGAACAATACCATGTCTTTAGGGTGTAGATATTGCGCATTTCTTTCACCACTGGACTATCGCAGAAGTTTTTACAAGTGCGAAAACGCTAATAAAAGTGCGCAATTGCATCTAATCGGGTAGGTATCTTCGGGGGACTTATTCTTCGCACATCAAATAATAAGTGCTCTGAAGACACCAACATGATTTGATGCTATCTCGCTTTTTTATTCACACTTTCGCACTTATGAGACCATACTTCGCAGTCCAGTGGTGAAAGAAACACCCAATATCTTGGAACGCTTGTGAGTTACGTCAAATGAACCCAAGAACAGAGGAAACCTTGGCCGCGGTCGCGCTCACGTGTTTGTAGAATTTTAGTTTACTGATGATACGCGTGGGAATAGAATGTCGTGTTGCAGTGAAGAGTGTTGGGGAGATGATGCTATTCACACTGCTGAAAAAATCAGCGGATAGATTGGCCGATTCACCCACATTCGCTGATGTCCTATTTTAAAAACGTGTTTGCTCAGATATGCAATTACACTGTAACCTCAATTTACGAACTAGATCGGGGGTGCGCAAATTGAGTTGGTGTGTAAATTGAATCAGTGCGTAAAACGAGGGAGCTCAGATCTCAAAACGAGGTTCTGCCAATTTATCATTTCTATGTTGAAGAATGTCTCACAATACTGGGCCCTAGAAGATTGTTATATTTTTTGAAGCGTTTGTATTGTCAGATCCAAGTTTTGGTAATTAAGTGAGTACAACATGTGTTCTAGTTCATCCAAAAACTTCCTGGAATATATACCTGCAATGCACTGGCATATTTAGCGATCCTTTGATGTTTTTTTGATATGGCACAGGCCCTTATCTATTCATAGTAGTAAAATGAGTATTTTTTTAATTTGTGCCGATGTCCTAGGTCCTCCAAGGACTCCATTGAATATAGGCCTTGGGATCTACGACCGTAATAAGATATTAGAGGTTACTTTTCATTTACTTCACAAGCCCCTAACCATTCATGTGAGTAAACGGTGTATCGTAATAATTTATGCGGATGTTCTAGGTCCTCCAAGGACTCCATTGAATATAGGCCTTGGGATCTACGACCGTAATAAGAGATTAGAGGTTACTTTTCATTTACTCCACAAGCCCCTAACCATTCATGTGAGTAAACCGTGTATTGTAATAATTTGTGTGGATGTCCTAGGTCCTCCTAGATCTATATCGAATATAGGTCTTAGGATCTACAAGCGTAACCAATTATCAATAGATGCTTTTTTGATATGGCACAGGCATTTATCTATATGTAGTAGTAAAATAAGTATTGTTATAATTTGTACCGATATCCTAGGTCCACCAAAGACTTCATTGAATAGAGGCCTTTGAATCTACAAACGTGATCAATGGTCTATAGGTAGTTTTTTTAATACAGTGATACCTCCATGAGTCGATGTTCCATGACTCGATATCGACTCATGGAACCATACTAAAAACATAATTTCATGGTTACTATGATGGTCCCTAGAAGCAGCTTTCCAAAGAATTGCTGTTCCATGACTCGATATTTCCATGAGTCGATGGTCCCTTCAATATCGACTCATGGAGGTTTCACTGTATGACACAGTCTCTGAACCATTCATTTAAGTCAATGGAATATTTTATTGATTTATACGGATGGTTTTGGTGCTCGAAGGACTCCATTGAATGAAAGCCTTTGGATCTACGGCCATAATAAGTGAATAGAAAATAGTTTTTAAATACTCCAAATGTCCCTTACCATTTCTGTGGGTAAACGGTGTATTGTATGAATTTGTGGGGATGTCCTTGGTCCTCTAAAATCTCTATCGAATATGGGCATTAGGATATACAGTAAAACCTCCATGAGTCGATATCTGAAGGGACCATCGACTCATGGAAATATCGAGTCGTGGAAACGAATGCCTTGGAAAGCCATTTGAAGGGACCATCATAGTAACCATGACATTTTGTGTTAAGTATGGTTCCATGAGTCGATATCGAGTGATGGAACATCGACTTATGGAGGGATCACTGTACAAGCGTTACCAATCATCAATAGATAGTTCTTCAATATTGCAAAGGCCTCTTACTGTCCATATTTGCAAACAAAGTGTTGTATTGAGTTGTGTCGATGTTTTTGTACTTCTGAGGACTCCACGATACATAGACCTGAGTACATATCTACAAACTTAAGTAGTTGTACATTGATGATACTTATTTATAGCATAAAATATAAACTCTTAAGACTAAGTAGCCCGTCATTCGGTTTGGTAGCCTTGTTGATTTTCCAGATTGCAATTTTAAAGTGATAAAACTCAGTCATCTTAAGTAATATTGATTCATAAAAGTATCACTTACATATAGAAAATATGCTGATACATTTTCAGCAATGTCAGTGCAAAACCTAGTGATTTTCTTTAATTCGCAATCGTGAGACGGTTGACCACAATCATCGATGCCCACTACAAATTTTAATGACAGCCTACTTCGCCTTAATATACGCAAATGGATCAATGTACTGATCTGTACTGATGTTCATGAATTCACTTCTTTAAACAAGTGGCATTTATTGAATTTGCGTAAAAACAGACTTCGTTCATTGAGGTTTAGGTGAATTTAATTTAAAAATGGCATCAGACATCGATTTTCGTCAACAATATTCTCCAAACGTAGGTCGCCATCTTGAATTCCAAAATTGCGTCAAAAATCGATTTTCGTCATCCCCTCGTCGTGTCCGTTCTGAAAATACTTATATTGCATGGGTTTCCAACGATTTTATCCAACCAGAGGTCACCATCTTGGATTTCAAAATGGCGACGGACATCGATTTTATTCATCCCCTCGTCGTGGCCATTCCGAAAATACCTATAATGCATGAGTTTCCAACGATTTTTTCATACCGGGGGTTGCCATGTTGGATTCCAAAATGGCGTCGGACATCGATTTTCGTCATCCCCTCGTCATGTCCGTTCCAAAAATACCCATATTGTATGGGTTTCCAACGATTTGCCCAAACCAGAGGTCGCCATCTTGGATTCCAAAATGGCGTCGGACATAAATTTTCATCATCCCCGTTCCAAAAATACCTATATTGTATGGGTTTCCAACGATTTTCCCAAACCAGAGGTCGCCATCTTGGATTTCAAAATGGCGTCGGACATCGATTTTCGTCATCCCCGAGTCGTGCTCGTTCCAAAAATACCCATATTGTATGGGTTTCCAACGATTTTTCAAACCGGAGATCAATGATTTCCCACAGAATTGTCAAAACTCAATTTACGCACTGCGTTAAAAAAGTGACTTAAATTGAGTTTAGATCGTAAAAAAATTGACTTAAATTGAGGTAGCGTAAAAAAAGACTTCGTAAATTGAGGTTTTAGTGTATTCGATTTGCGGCTGTTGACGAAAGACCATAACAGACATCACTAACGAAAGCCAAATCATGAATACGGTTATTAACGTTACGTATCGAATTGACTTTTCCAGTCTTGGGAACTGTGACCACAATTCACCACAGTTCATCGATTCTGCCATTCAACCAAAAAGGAAAGCAGTAGCAGCATCAATATCATCAGGCGTTGCGCTGCCAACGGTTCACACACTGCTTGACTGTTTTTGTCTCTCCACTATGACCGTTTTCGGGCAGCCATTCCAAGGTGAATGATTGAAAAAAAGTGTTAAATCATTCAATCGCTAATATTTCGCTAGTGTTTTCAACTAATTGAAATCTATTAGCTCTAACAGAAAGAGCACAATCATTCCGTTGCGATACATATAAACAAGTTCAATTTCATGCTACCTTTTTCGAGCAAAAATGCAAAATCCCGAAAGCCGCAAAAATCGTGTCACCACTGTGCTCGAGTCATTTCGCATTCGGGGTTGAAAAACGTTAGGAAGAAAAAGATTACAGTTTTGAAGAGCCGTGACATTTTTTGGTTTTGAACGGTCATGGTTTGCTTGGGATTTTGATGGTCGTGTAGAAAGATGTAAATGTAGAGGCGGTAAATGTTTGCTCCAGTACTTTTCTCATCACTGGACTTGGCACAGTCCTGTAGCCATCATCGTTTCAACAAAAGTCGTCTTAGCTTCAGTTGACGCATTGCATGGTAGATAGCTATTGAGCTCGTCGTCATATATCCAAGAAAGCCCTGGTAGATTATAGTCACCGACTACAATGGTTGCGTCGGTTTCGGAAGAGAAGTTGCAAATATTTTGCATTGCAGTTACGTGTATCGAGTACGCTTCAGGTGGTGAAGCCGGTCGGATATAAATGCCACAAAGATGGATTGTAGACATTGGAAGATTAACTGAGACAACAACTTGTTCAAGAGAGTCGCAGTCGTTCAAAGAGACCGATGTACAACAAAAATAAGCTTCAACTGCAATAAGCACACCACCACCACGTTAGAAGGAGCTTGTCTATTCACTGCGATTGCATCAGAATATTGTGTAATTGGAACAGAGTTCGGAGTTGAGTACGTCAGATGCTTGCCCAGTCAAAATAGAGCGTCACGGTTGACACAACAAGGTAGGCTATTCCCGCGTGTAAACAACGATTTTCCATCAAAACATGTGTCGTCATAAGGCTATCCATGAGGACTTTCCGCACTAGGACTGACAGCTAAAAGTGTACATGCAACCGAAACGGAAAGGTAAACAAAGCATGAAAGTGTTATAGGAGCTTTACATTTTCCTTTGTAATCGAACGGTCACTCCGATGGCGAAACGTCAAAAGCTCGTGGTAAACAAAAAACCAAATGATCGCAGCTGTCTCATGGAATGCCTTATTCCTATCGTCAAGCATGAGGCCTTGAGGATAGTAAAGGAGAGCAGGCCTTGCTTTCTTTCGCACTCGTTCAAGTCTAAGACAAGACGTGACAGGTCAAAGTACAAAAACAAAACCAATTGCCTGTCAAAAAAGACCACTTCTCATGAGTTGGATTGCAACAGGGCACTTTGTTGCTAGCCTGGCCGTGTTGCTAGTTCATAGATTAGAGTTTTTTATCAACAGTTTGGAAAATATTAATGAAATCTTTTTGTTTCAAATATATTTATTTTCGATGTTAAGTTCAAAGCATGGGCTCCTACAATGCAAAAATAATAAAAAAAACACCTAATTGTAACCAATATAATGAAAATTAAGTCAATTCTCTCTAAAAATATTGCCAGTTCTGAATTTAAATCTTACTTTTTGAAAATATAGCATCCTCTATTGTACTAAATGAATGACCCGTGTGAGAAACAAACAAATTATGAGCCTTGATATTTAAATTTGTTCACAAGCTGCGCTTATAAAGGATTCTGGAGTTTGCGAAAGGAATGACGTCACTGCCAAATGTCATTTTTCGGAGTATAATACCTTGCTTCTTTTTACCGGTTAGTGCGTGTTGTGAGATTGAAATTCGCTGCGTCCTCGCGTTGTGTTGAACGTTGGGTGAGGCTGCTCATATCGTTAAATACGCGTTGACTACGAGGGGACTCCAAATGTTCAATATATTTGCTAGGAACGAAAGATCTATCAGGAGAATTAGGGACTCTGAAGCTGATTGGCTCATCTGAGAAAGCAGGTTGAAAGATCCTTAAGCCGGTTCCACACGCAGGAACGGGGTGACTTGGAAGACTGGAAACAGGCGCAAAGTTGGCGCAGACTTGACTGCGGTGGAGGGCCCAGGGACTTCCAAAATACTTGGCTGCATGCACCCCGTTGTCCGTGTAGAATGTGGACTGGTTGACAGTTTGTAGGATAAACTATTAGTTCACCGACATTACGATCCTCGGAATTGGAAATGCTGGAAACCGAAAACACTCCAGACAGGGAATAGGATAATCGAAATAGATGTATTTGCCTGTGGTGGGAGTTCGGAAGACTTCTTTCCTTTTAACGAAAACAGGGCCGGGATGACTATGATCCTCGGTATCCCGGTGAGAGTTGATTGTTTCGTTGCTGTGGTAGTAATCGGCGTCGTCGGAGAAAATAGAGGTTCGGCTACCGTTGGTTTCTGACATTTTGTCGAACTGCAGTGTTCAAACTGGCGAAACAAAATTCCTTCCGGCCATGTTGACGAGACGAAGGTCATGTGTCAGCCCCTTTGGCTCCGAGTTTAACGACTTCAGCATCGGTGTTAAGTCCATGGTTTGCTTTAAGGTGAAGATTTTTCTATTTTTTTCTATCTTTATTAACGAGATTTTTAGCCCTGGGCTAGTTCATCTCGGGACCAACGGCTTTACTTCCCTTCCGAAGGAAGTCGTCACTGAAATTTTTAGTGACTATCTCTGGGATTCGATCCCAGGTCCTCGGCGTGAGAGGCGTGTGTTCTAACCACTACACCAGGTCCGCCCCTTTGAGGTGAAGATGGATCGAAACCAAACTTCAAATTTTCCAGAGCACGGATCTGGAGAACCAAACTTCCGTTTAAGCTGAAAACCTAATCGATTGGTCACTAGCTGGTGGTGACCAATCGATTAGGTTTTCAGCTTAAACGGATGTTTGGTTCTCCAGGTCCGTGCTTTTGAAAATTTGAACTTTGGCTACGATTCATCTTCACCTTAACCATTGCAGACATAGCATCTTTTGTAACAACTGGAGATTTCGGCTTTCAGTCACGAATTAAGCGTTGATTATTTTCATCATCAAAATCCAGTCAAGCTTCCTTAACCCTCTAATACCCAACCCCGCTTTTAGACGGGGTACACTTTGGAATTTTGTGTATTTTTTCATAGCTCGGAAATTAAAATGATTTTATTTTTGGCTTAAACCTTAACTCATAACACGCATATAAGAAAAGTTTTTTATGATTTTTGGAACTTATTTGTATTATTAAAAATTGTTTGAAAAATTGTATTCTTATATAACCTACAAATGCCTGGGATTAATTTAACGTGTATTATAAAAAATCGTACCTTTTATATTTTTCTACGATCAACCTATCACAGAAGAAGAGCCTGATGGTATTGAAATGATTTCAAATCTGTTTTTCCGTTAGTTACACGGAAAATAAAAAATGTTCCAGAAAAAATTTAAAAAAAAAAAAAAATATTTCCAAAAGTATAGTAAAAACTCAAATTTTTATTATTGTCAAAAATCAGTATCAAGAATAGGCTTCAAGAAAAAAATTAAAAGGATAGGGATGTTCAAAAATAAAAATAATAAAAATCAAAAACCAAAATTCATAAATTTGCGAAGAAAAATAAATCATTGCCCAAACCGTGCTTAGAATGATTTTAGATAACGAAAAATAATATTTAGATCGAAAACAAAAACTTGGGTATTAGAGGGTTAACATCATTTGTAACGTCGGGCCTGATGCGGGACAGATCAAGCCAAAACTTGTTTGTAGGCTTTGCACTGACTGGAACGGATACGACATCTTGGCTTCATTCGATATCTTGAGTGCTTCATTCCAGACTGACATTCAGAAAAGGGCAATAATCCAGAGTCACGGGGTCTTTTAGTAGCATGTGTAGGGTTGCCAATAACAGGCCAACGATCGAGCTTTGGTGAAGATATTGACAAAACAGGTTTCGAGGATATGTTTTTTTTATCTCATATGAACTAGCCAAGGACTTGAAATCTCGTTAATAAAGATAGAAAATAACAGGGTTCATATTAAATGTGCTACCGCAGTATCCTCGGCATGTTACATAGTCAATGTCGGTAATAGGCTGGATGCATTTGGTACATTTTTTCTCCATGGCTGGACAAACGCCTTTTGGTAGGCTCGACGACAGCAATGGGCTTCCAATGATGATTGAGGGAACTTGCACGCAATAAAAGGGTGACTTGTACCTAAGGGTATGCGATATGGATTTTTTCCATGTCGATACGAAACGAAACGATACGCGGAATATCTTGCGCTGATAATGACGAAACGAAACGAAATTTAAAAATATTTCGTGTAACTCGATACGAAATCAAATATCTCACGGAATTTTTCGAAACGAAACGAAATTTCTGAATTTGTTTCGCGGAATACACGTTTAAGTTTTTTTTTTCTTGTCAAAAGCTGGAAAATTGACAATAGGCATAAAAAACGTATTTTTAAATCCTCTATCATATGGAAACCTTAGCGTTGCTCAGTGGAATCCTTACATGTTTTGGTAAGACTTTTTTCTGTTTGTTTGAAATTTTCTTAATAACTTTATAAGGTTTCATTTCAATACACTTTAATTATTGCGCTGAATTTTAAACAGCACATGTGACAGAGCGCATGAGACCGCAGTGAGACACATCTCAAGAAAAATGAGGCGCACCAAAAAAGGTCTCACAATGTACAGCGCGCCCGTGTGCTTGCAAGCAATGAGGCTCCTGCACCTAAGGCTACAGCACGTGCACAGTAACTCTAGGTACAACTAAGAAGTGGGTTGAAAAGCACTTACCAACATTTAAAACAATCTCAAAAATATTGAGAGGAGCCCAAAATTAATTTGATTTTTAGAAATGCCTTACAATTTTTAATCATGTGGATGTGATGTTATGCTAATAGGTATATACCATAAAACATGGAATAATGATATTCATTTTTTTGCTGTACTTTATGCTTTGTGGCTTGAATGAATGTGGTTGAGGACACAAGTCGATAAGTGATCATGAAAACACTAAACTGAGAAGCAGACTCTGTCCCAGTTGGAACATAACGCCAGAAAGAAGAAGAAAAATAAGCAGACCAGAGGAATCACTGGAATATTTAGTATTTGCTTTAGTATTTGCTGGAGTATTGAATTAAATTAAATTTTAAAGAATCCATCAACACATACCTAAGAAATCAATCAAGATAAATTTAAAAGAACTGCAAAAATAATAAACTCCAAGAAATATTGCGACAGCAACTTAAAAAGGATTGCCTGTTAGGGTTAATTTATAAATTCCTAAAAATTTTTTTGGAAAAGCCTTGCATACACTGTGAGTTAATTCTTGGAGGGATCAAATCTGGATGAATGCAAACTTTTAGAGTAAACCTTGTAGAAAATACTGAAGGTATTTCTATTCTTTTGTAGAGCAAATACTGGCGAAATGAACCTATCCCCAAATCTGTGGAGGAATTTCTGGAAGAATTAAGGATTGTTGATATTATCTCATTTTTAGATTCTTTGTTTAAAACTGACTACAAAATCACATTTTCACTAAATTTTTAGCCTTGACAGTATTTTAAAAAAATATTTAAAAATTTCGAAAAAAAAACATTTTTAACCTGGATTACATAGCATAGAGGAACCGCAAATAAGATTGACAAGTTCACCCATGTTCGTTCAGACAATCCGTCTTTCAATGAGCTAAATTTAATGTTTGGCTTATTTTTTTTCTCGAGATTTAGATGTGCGAAAATCGAAAAAAATGCGCTTTTCTATTTTGAAATACCCTAGGTTCCTCACTAAACTTGAATCTAAATCCGGAACCAATTTTGATGGTGCATGCAAATTTATAACTGATTTGTGATTTTTAATAAAACAAATCATCAAAATCGATCGAAAGATGGCGAAACTAGAGAATTTTGTAATGATATATTATCAATTTTCGCATCTTATTTAATTGGGGGTCGTGAGGAAATTATGTCACATTATAAGAGGAGAGAGGGAGTTGGTGGTATGGTACAGCGTGAATAAACCTAGATTAATTTTTCGACATAAAATAATGTATGCATCTTCCTTGTATAAGGTGAATATCAATCGAAGGCATACTTCAGAATTTCAAGAGCACAAATCTAACGTACCCGACAGCGGTTCAAGCTGAAAACTTGATCGATTGGCCATCGAGTAACCAAACGATAGAGTATTCAGCTTGAATGGACGTCTGGTTCTTTAGATTTGTGTTCTTGAAGATTTGAGGTGAGGCTTTGGATCACCCAAATCAACACGATTTTTTACGGCGACAGCGACAAACAATCGCTGTGGTTTCGCTGCTAAATGTAGAATTTTATGACACAACAACGAAATCGCGGAGATCCTTTACTCATTGATGCGTGCTATTAGTTTTCTCTTCTATTCTCCCGCTGTTCTTACACAGAGTTAAAAGTGACGTCATAGCGGGAAAGCAAGAGAGAGATCTAATGCGCGCATGAATAATCTGCACCACTTGAGCAAATCCAGAACATCAGGGACTCACGCTCCGCAGCTTTTTTTGACATTTGTGTACAAACAATTTTTGCAATATATTAACGGATTTGCTCAAAAGGACACGCGATGTTCCCCGGAGGGAACCGTGGTTTTGCTCTCTTAATTCTTATGGAAGATAACATTGCGGTCGTTCATCAATCGCAGTTGTTCCCAGGAAAGGGCTATTCGCCGCGAGGAATTTAGGGCAAATGGGCGTTTATGGAAACTTTACAACGGCAGTGCAGTTTATCATATCCTGCGGACCAGTCAATACCATCCCACAGTTATGAATAGCACACATATATGGATCAAAGTTGGATTAAACGGAGAATATCTCATCAAATAGAGTAGCAATTACGCAGAACCCATTTTACCTACGCGTACCATAAATCTATACAGCATCGCAATCAATAATAACATGCTTAAACACATTTGTTCCATTTGTAGGAAATAAAATGTCATACATATGCCCTGAAGCGTTGATTCATATTTGTGGGGCATTGAAACCCATACCACAGTTATGAATCTAAGATAAGACGAATCCTAAAGAAACGCCAAAACGTATGCTTTCACTACCACACCATTCGTTTGCCTCGCAGATAATTTGCTTTTGTAGTGTTCTGATCCATGATATGAGTCGATTTGATCCATAATACGGACCCATTTTTGACCAGGAGTAGAAGCGAACGCTTTGCTTTTTTTTGGTCGAAATTAAACTAGAATTTCGCGAAATTCCGTTTTATTCCGTTTGTTTTCAATTTTCCGTGGAAATATTTTAACAATTTGGCGAAACGAAACGAAAAAGCAAAATACAAATTTCGCCTGTGCGAGTTCCGTGGAATTCCGCGGAATTTCGTTTCGAAGCGTATTTGACGGAATCATTCGGTATTTCGCATACCCTTACTTGTACCCCGCTTGATGTTGCTTACTAGCGAGAGGAGATGTCAATCGGAATGAACTTGAGGTCACTATTGATCAAAATTCACTTCGCATATTTTGCTCTAATTCCGCTGCAAATCCACCAATCTTCACTCACGGAGACATTAAAGTTCATGATCAATAATAAAAATATTAGTATTGGAATAAAAACTGACATCGGACAAGTAAAACCGTCAAAAAATATAACACATTGGTAGCTATCACAGCTGTTAACGTGCAGTTTTGCCAATTTTCTTGTATTTGTTTCTTGATAGTTGTTGTATAAAACATAAAATAGTGACATCTCATGAGTTGGTTACCTTAACGTATTACTTATTTTTTTGACATTCTATGCAAATCTCAATATTGTTGTATTCCTCACAAACATTGCTTTGTTTTTGCATACCTAATACAGCATCTACGCAGAAAAATTGTTGATAAAACTATTGCAAATATTCTTAAACTTACGCTTACATTTTTCTTTTAGGCAGACATTTCATTAACTTTATTTCCTCATTTTGTTCTGTTTCTGTGACTTTTTAAGAATGTTACAGTGCCTTCGGATGGTAGAATGATTGAATTCAATTGTAAAATAAAATTATGTAAACCTTTCAACGATGTACTTTTATAAGTATGCTTTCGGTAAAGTCGACAGGCAGACGTTTATGATTGTCGGAACTAGCCAAAATTCAATGACACAGTGGAGTGAATGGATCAGATAAATGGGTAAAATTATTGAAAAGATTCAATAAATTATTTTAAGAATATTGTTCCAGAAATTTGTAGAAGACCATAATAGCTTCCTAATGATGGAACAAAAATTCTGCAGAGCTGCTGTACAGTGGGGTAATTACACTTTTGTTTTGGGTTAAATGTATTAACCGTCCTTTTGATCTTTTTTTGAAGATGATGAAAATATCCGATGTACATTCGATTTTTATAATCTGTTGGTTCAGACATGTGTTTAGGATTTACTACTGTAGGATACAGAATTTTGCGGCACAGGGGTGTAATTGAACCTGATATTGGGCCAATAATATTTCAACGTGTCCATGTAGTATTTTGAGGATCATGTTTTAGCTAAATTGTTAAGGACGATTATGGTTTCAAAATAGTGATCATGGAATTCTGCCGCACAGAAGAGTTATTCAGATTCAGAAGAGATCAGATTATTAGGCGAAACTGTGAATACATTTTAACTCATAAATTCAATTCCTCAACTATTCAACCGATTGTTTGAGCTTTCATTGAAAGGAAAAAAATCTTACAGAGGCCGTTGTTGCGACCACCTAGGTCCATGAACAATTCAATTAATCTATTGCGTTCCATAATAAGGAAGTCTGTTGAGTTTGCAAAAAAAAAAAAGTGTCTTGGATTATTTCATAAATTGACCATTTTTACGAATATTCCGGATTATCTGCCGGAGAACCACGTTGTTTACCATCCAGGCTTGATAATTCTCCTCAACATCATCAGAGTTCGGTGACATACTCTAGAGCAGCGTGCTGCCAGTGCCTCTTTGCGAGGGAGCCAAAAAATGCTAAGCAGCGAGGCAACGAAAAATGAGCGAGGAAGATGCAGCACAAAAAAAACCGAGTTAAATTCCATCAAAAAAGGGTGCTCTCACAACTCCCCGAGGACTGTCTGCTCGGGCGGCAGAGTTCGTTTGAAGTGTGAGTGATGGTGAGCATCGCAACGAGAGAGAAAGAGAGTGTCTGAAAAAAATACTCGCATTTTTCTGCACTCTCACTCGAATCGCTTGAGGATCTGTGTTAAAAATTTTGAGTTTATTTTTTTTCTCCTAAGAAAAACGGCAAAATCGCCTCCTCTTTGCCTCGCAGAGGAGTTTCTATCAAGTCGGTTACCATCAAAGCCATGTATTCCACAACATGTAAGAGACTATTCCTGCACTAAACGGCACCTGTCTGATAAGATTTGGGTCACTTGCCAACGAGTTTATTCAAAAACCAGAGCTACCTGATCAGATTTTAGTGAAAAACAAGAAAAAAACAGACATACTCACATCTCACAAAAACGGGGAGGGTTTAAGCGGGGTGGCACCAACGCTGAAAGCTTGTATAACTATTTCCTTCTATTAAAAATTAATAATTTCGAAAATCGGTTGTAGAATTGCTGAGAACGAGCTATTTGAAATTTGCAGTTTCATCCTGAAAATTTACGGTTAAAATTAACGTAACGCGACACCATGATTTTGCACTCAGTGTAACTTTTCGAAGAATAGTCCGATTTTATTTTTTTTATGGAAACACGCATCTTGACAAGTAGGAAGAGAATCCAAAATATAAGCGTTCTATAAGAAGTATGTATTTTACAATGTCAAAAATTAGGCAATATTCGTAACGCGACACCATAATAATGTGACTATTTGAAAAAATACGTTTTCAAAGAACCAAAAATTCGTTTGAAAAATTAAACCCGCCCATAACAATGTCATCTAATACCCTTCTGGTTAACGGATAGGACAGTCATATAACACTTGATAAACTATTATACAGGGCTTTTTTTAAAAATGTTGTTAAATGTCTCAATTTCTCACCAATGAATTAAATAAACTTTATATAACTTTTCCGGTATTAGTTTCACTGTATTTTCAATCAAATTTATACAATTCAACATATTTTCTTTCAAGTTCTGCATAGCTTTGGAAATATTTCAGAGTATGAATTTATGATATCTTGGCGTAGATGTGCGTGGAATGTGTCCTTACGAAAAGATCCTGGACCGACTGGGAATCGAACCCAGACACCTTCAGCATGACTTTGCTTTGTAGCCGCGGACTCTAACCACTCGGCTAAGGAAGGGCCCGAACAATATTCTACTTAAGATTCGAAACATAACAAACTTTTCAAATAATGGATGAGTTGACATGCCGCCGTGCCGGATTACGGAGATGCAGAGGCTAAAATTGCTCACGGATATGTGCGATCATCGCACGAGGGCAAACGTGAAGGAGTTTCTTGTGTGTGAGCAGAGACGTAGAGGGGTGCTTTTCTGGCAGACAAATTGGATGCTTGCGGGTGAACGAATACGATGAGTGGTCGAGCCGGCCACCAACACGGAGTAAACCATCATGGATGAACGGATTCGAGGTTTTGAGAGGTGATTTCTTCATATATGCTTGCCCTCCAGTCCGGATAGTATCGATTTCGTGGCTGAAGCAGTCCGCTGCCACCGGAAGTTGAGGACAAGAAAATTTGGACTGTCATGTCGAGGATTGGGAACATCCAGCGTTTGGTCCTCTATGTTTCGCGGAGCTCAAACTGGCTATCCAATTTGGAATTCAGTTCGATGGTGTTACATAGAACTCAAGGAAAGCGAGGAAATACCTGCAACTGTCAACGTTCGGAACATGCGCGCTCGCGTGTATTATGAAGGTCTGGTGAATAAATGTTTCCAATGCGGAAGCACGGAGCACATTAAAGTGGATTGTCCGCAACGGAGAATCCGTTAATGAGCGTTTGAGATCAGATAAATCCGACTCATACAGCGATGCTTTGAAGGGGCTGTGGAATAAACCCAAAACTGTGTTGGGCCCGAGTGACCAAGACAAAGGGATCGAGCGAAAAATGACGAATTTGAATGCTTTGGTCGCTGCCAGTTCAGTTGCAAGTAAGAACACTGAGTCAAAGGAGAAGGATGCGGAGGCCTGCGGATTGGAGGAACGAGACCGTGAGCTGGGCCATCGGACGGAGAAAACAGAGATAGCAAATGCTGCAGCAAAAGTAACAACGGAGCAAGTAACCCACACCGATATAATGGAGGCGGATGGTGTACCGCATAGACCGCATACAACGGAATCGAGTAGTATCGAGGTGCCGCACACCTCGACAGCGTGTGATGATGCAACACAATCGATGGAGGCGAAAGCTGTCTCGTTGAAGCGAGGCAGGAATGGTGTACAACAAAGCGTAGAGACCGACGATAGTTCGTTGTCGGACACATGGGACACATCGAATGCTGAAAAAGTGGTGGACGTAAAGAGTTCCACTATCAGTGGACGAGATCACGGAATAAGCAAATCAAGCTTAGTGAAAGAGAGGGACGAAGTAAATCGGTAGTAAGCGACCGGTAGGGTGAATTAGGCAACCGTGCGTATTCAATTTAGGTTTTTTTTTTTTTAAATTGTATTAGTGAGGATATCACACTTTACTATGAATTATGCATTTAAGGTAGGATCTGTAAATCTTAATAGTTCATCGAGTACTATCAACAAAAGCTTATTAAGAGACTTCGTTGTAAATAATGATATAGACATTCTGTTTTTGCAGGAAGTATGCTATGCCAAATTTTCTTTTATTCGATCTCATTCTCCTTTAGTAAATATTGGTGAGAATGGCTCAGGAACCGCCATACTGATTCGTAGATCGTTTGAGTTTTGTCAACCCTTAATGGATACAAACGGGAGAATATCTTCTGTCGTTGTAAATGGTGTAAATTACGTTAATATCTATGCATTTTCGGGGGGCAATAGAAAAAAAGATAGAGATCAGTTATTTTCTAACAATTTAGCCGTTCATTTTGGCAAAGGTGGAAATAAGGTCGATGTGATTGGTGGTGATTTTAATTGTATTTTGAACAACAGTGACTCCAACAGCTCAGTTTAAAACTTTAGCACAGGGCTAAAGCAATTGGTTGAAATGTTTAAAAGATGTTGCAATGGAGCCTAAAAAGAACAGCTTTACCTTCATAAGAAACGGCAGCTCATCACGATTAGATCGTTTTTATACCACTAATATTTTTTTTACAGAAAATTAATGACTTCGCGACTGTCCCTGTGGCTTTCTCTGATCATTTTGGAATTTTAATGACTGTTTATGGATCTTTTGCAGATGTGGCTCCAATAGGAAAGTTAATAGTTCAGTAGCAAAAGACGATTCCATCTGTACTCGTTTGGTTGAGGAATATGAAGGATGGAAGTTGCGTCACGTATATTTATCTGATAGGAGTAGGTGGTGGAATGATGTTGCGAAACATAAGATTAAACAGTTTTTCAAACGGGAAAGCTTTTTGCTAAACACAAGAATTTCTAATGAAAAAAAATATTTTCATGGGAAAATGCTGGAGTGGATGGATAAGCAAAACACTAGACAACAAACTTTTCTGGATATAAAGATGATCAAATCGCGTTTGATTGAAATAGAAAATCAGCGATTGACTCATTTAGGAAGCAATATTGATGATTTCAATTTGATGCAAGGTGAAATGATTAACATTTTCTTGCAGCTCAAATCAAACGACTGGAAAGTAGCGGAAATTTCAAAATTCGCAATGGAGACATTGTGATAACAGATCCTGTGGAACTAAGAAGGCTTGCTTTTGAACATTTTTCGAATACCTTCCAACCAGATGAACCAGAAACAGTTTCATCCACAAGTGATGATCCTTTGAACTACATTACGATTTTTTTATAAAATGACGACAGAGAAGATTTAACAAAGCTGATTACCGAAGAAGAGCTAAAGTCGGTGCTAAACCGGTGCAGTAAAAAGAAGTCACCTGGACCTGACGGACTTACCTAAGAAGTATATCTTAAAAATTTTGATTGCTACAAAGATGATTTAGTCCAAATTTTCAATTCTCATCAAGATGGTTCGATTAGGCCTCCAAGAAATTTTGCAGATGGAATTATTACACTAATTCCCAAGGGCAATTGTAGCAAAGCAAGTTTTAATGATTTCAGACCAATAAGTTTACTCAATTGTGATTACAAACTTTTCATGAAGCTACTTGCTGAACGTGTAATGAAGTTCCTAGATAAACTGCTTGGCCCAGGACAAACAGCATGTATCCCAAATATGTCTTGTGAAGATAACTTAAAAGATATTAGAAGATTAGTTACAAGATCATGTGAAACTAAGCGATTTAAAGGCTGTGTTGTCAGTTTGGATTTAAACAAAGCATTTGACAGAGTGAACCACGAGTTTTTATGGAAAGTGTTGCAGAAGTTCAATTTTCCCGACACTTTTGTAAATTGTTTGAAACACATGTACGGAAGTGCATCATCTCGGATTCTAATTAATGAATTTCTTTCTCAAGAAATAAAAATTAATTGCTCCGTCCGACAAGGGTGCCCAATGAGTATGGTGCTCTTTGTTTCATATATGGAGCCCTTGATAAGACAAATTACTGATAGCATTCCAAGTGTGCTTGTCTATGACAAGTTCATAAATGTAATTGCTTACGCTGACGATCTAGTAGTTTTTATTTAAAATGATTTAGAATTCGATTGTTTGCTATCTATACTTAGCACTTACGGATTAGTTGCACAAATCCGATTAAATTACCTAAAATCCAGTTTTTTAAGGCTTAACAATGCTAACAAAGGTCCACAGAGAATAAAAGAAGTTGATAGTATTAAAATCTTGGGAGTCGTATTTCAGAAAACATGGAGTTCTATGGTCAATGCTAATTATGGTAGGTTAATAACAAATGTTAAAGCTGTTTTGAAAATGCATAGTGTTCGTCAGCTCAATTTCATAGAAAAAAGCATAGTTTTGAATGTTTTCGTATTATCGAAATTGTGGTATGTACCGCAGATTATTCCACCATCAAATAAACACCTGGCACAAATAAAATTAGCTTGCGGAAAATTCATTTGGACAAGTTTCATTTTCAAACTTAACAGAAACCAGCTTTACATGGATAATCAACGAGGTGGACTTCGTCTAGTTGATCCAGAAGCTCTAAGACCATAGCGTTATTTTTGAAAAACATTTTCTATAACAATTTAGAAAGTGATCGTAACACAGATGAAAGATATTTGCTTAATGATAACATTAGTGGGAAATTATCACAAAATGCCAGAGAATGGTTACGTGAAGGTGTTATAATAAATTCTAATTATAATTTGCCAACAACATATCTGATGTATGGATTTTTGATAGATAAAAATAAACAGATACCAGCCATTGAAACTAAATTCCAAATTGATTGGGAAAACATAAGTTCAAGCTTCTTACCGCTCAAAGTACGGGCTAAGTTATTCACATTTGTGAATGATCTCATACCGAACAGAGAGAAATTAAAGGCATATAACATCGGGCACATAAACGAGACATTTTGTGACAAATGCGGTTTATCTGACACCAACGAACAACGTATCAAGCAATGCCCTAAAGCCAAAATGATCTGGAACTGGTGCTCGAATGTAGGAAGACAAAATATGAATATTGATTTTAATGATATTGAAGATATTCTGCAGTTTAAAATTCCAAAATCATCGAAGCAGTTGAAAGCTGCTCTTTGGTTGACAGCTAAAGCGATCGAATTCAATTTGAGGGTTCATAAACCAAATCTGTTCACGTTCAAGAAAGAAATTCGAGAATTGAGATGGAATAACAGAAATGTTTTCAACGCGAAATTTGGAAGGGTTTTAAATATTTGTTGATGGTACTTTGGTAGTTGAAGTAAGTAGAATAAGAATCAAGAAATGTAACACTAACAAATATTTGATTTTAACCCTCTAATACCCAACCCCGCCTTTAGACGGGGTACACTTTTGAATTTTGTGTATTTTTTCGTAGCTCGAAAATCAAAATGATTTTATTTTTGGCTTAAGCCTGAACTCATAACACGCATGTAAGAAAAGTTTTCTATGACTTTTGAAACTTTTTTGTATTTTTGAAAATTGTTTGAAACATTGTATTCTTATATAACCTACAAAAGCCTGGGGTTCATTTAACATTTAATCGTACCTTTTATATTTTTCTACTATCAACCTATCACAGAAGAAGAGCTTGGTAGTATTAAAATAATTTCAAACCTGTTTTTCCGTTAATTGCATGGAAAATAAAAATATTTCCACAAAAATATTAAAAATTTAATGTTTTTAAAAGTACCGTAAAAATCTGAATTTTTATGATTGCCAAAAATCAGTAACTAGAAGAGGCTTCAAGAAAAAATGAGAAAGGATAGGAATGTTCAAAAATATAAATTATAAAAATCAAAAACCGAAATTCATAGATTTGCGAATAAAAATAAATCATTGCCTAAACGGTGTTCAGAATGATTTTAGATAACTAAAAATGATATTTAGATCGAAAATAAAAATTTGGGTATTAGAGGGTTAATAAATATAATTCGGTAAAAAATACATACAAATTATGGGATAGGAATAAATCATTGCTCAAAACGTGCCTAGATCGGTTTTAGATAGCAAAAATTGATATTCAGATAATTAATTAGGTTAATCCAAACAATCGATAACGCAAAAATAAAATAATCTGGCCACCCTGAAGGTCACCGCAGAGATGAGATTCCACGTGGTAGAATGAGTCCGTGAGATGACCGATATCACTCATCCTCGAGGCAGGACCCCAATACCCCAATGACGACGACTCCGTTATCTCCTCGGGTTGTTCCAAAGTGCAATGCGGGCTGCTTCTGCTGCTGCTGTTGCAATATGGCGAACAATTTATCATTCCGCAACTGGAGCGAACTCATTCGACTAATGGGACAAGTTTTGCCCCGTTCCGAGAAACAGCTGAGATATGGGATCTAGTTTGGGGAATTTCGTTTGGCTACGTGGAATAAAATGGAGTAATTCGTCGAACCTTCATTGTGAATTTTTCTCTACCTTGTGGCGACACCAATTGAATAAATAACGTTTGCATTTAAAAGTGAATCAACCGCGCGTTTTGTGGCTTTGTGGAACGACCTTTTTGTTTGAAGCGCGGGATTCATGGAATCTCTTGATCACATTTCTACCGCGGTTTTGCTCCTGCGGTCGGACTGTTCATTACATGGGCCTTATTATTCCGTTTGGAACCATTTCGAGTGGAATGAGCGTTTAACCCTTTAAAGACGACTTTTTTCTGCAAGAGTGGGAATATGTTGTTATTGCGTTCAAATTATCACTTAAATGGATTCGCATTATGCTTTTCACACAGTGTACTCTGCGCTTTTTCGCCTTTGGTTACTTTTACTGGATAAAGATGTAAGAGCAAACCTGCTTTTCGTTTTTGATTTAATTTGATTGAATAATGAAGCTATAACAATGTGACCCATCCGTCCTCAAAGGGTTAACTCCAATTGGAATGATGTGGATGAGAGGAATGAAAATGCTATCGAAACAGCCATCGAGGTTTAATTGTACGACCGAGTAAAATAACCCATTTTCCGTTTGCGGAACCAAAGCGGCATGACGACGTGTGCCACTAACTGGGTGGTAGAGCGATTCAGTTTTGCAGTGGCTCACATACTACTTTGGCTACAACTACCAGCGTAGCCAATTTTACAGTAATAAAGCACCATCGTTGGCCGCCTCGGTCCCTCTACGTCGCTTCCGGTTGACCATGCCGAGCAAATATGGTCCAGTGAAAACAGAGGCATGCCGAGAATTTTTTAATCCAAGAATGTTTCAGAAATAAGCTACAAAGTGGTTGTGAAAATGCCTTTTCTGGATAGTTTCAGTTACCATCTGAAATCATCAATCATCTGAAAGTTTTAGGTTCTTCAATTCTGTAAATTATTTGTTATATTATGTAATGTGTAAATTAGTTAAAAACTAATTTGAATCAGTCCTCTCGGTCTCAAACCACGCACGCCCATGGACTACCGTTCGACTACTGTTGCCAAATGGGACTGACCATTACTTCCATCCTGGCGGCACTCTTGTTCCTGAAATAGAACCATTTCCAGAGGAGACGAACCACCGTCCCCACATTCCACCTCTTCCCATCGACCAGTACGAAAACCAACAGACCAACTCAGAGAGACCGAGGCAAACTCGGAGACCACGCTGTGTATACGATAAATTAAATTTTATAATTTCCTCTCTAATGCACCAAAGCTGTATTTTATATTAATTATTGCTTCCTTCTGCCTCCTTCTCCTTGGACGCCGCACCCTCTTCTGACATCCAACAGACCAACCGGTCGTATCGGTGCATCTGGCCAACGAAGATCCCAGCCGAGTCATCACCCGGTCCGAGGGGGCCAACGTAACGCTCAAGTGCCGAGCCGACGCCCGACCGCCGGTGACGTCCTTTTCCTGGTACAAGAATGTAAGTACATTGCCCCTTCCAGAAGATGGGGTGAGCTGCGATGGGTTTTGATTGGGAATGTGAGAGAGAGAGAGTGTTTCCTCAATCAGCGGTGTTTAGTGCGGTTTCTTGAAGTTGTAATTATTGCGGAAGTTGGTGGAGAATTGAATTAGGGAAGTGCATTCCTGGGCGGTGGGAACGGTTGAACGAGTTGAAGGTGGTTCAAAGCAGTGGGACATAAGGTGTGTTGAAGAAATTTAATTGCATTTAAAAAACAATTCTCAAAGCGACTGGAAGTTTTTGAACATATATTAGAGAAATGCAGACACAGCAAAGAGATTAGCAATGTCGCAAAAAAAAGAAACGACACTATAAGACTCAAAATACTCAGAAGACTCAGAAAACTCAGAGGACTTGGAAAACTTAGAAGATTCAGAATACTAAGAAGACTCAGAAGATTAAAAATACCGAAGACTCAGAAAACTAAGAAGACTCAGAAGACTCAGAAGACTCAGAAGACTCAGAAGACTCAGAAGACTAAAATGACTCAGAAGACTCACAATACTCAGACGATTCAGAAGACTCAGAAGACTCAAAATACTCATAAGACTCAGAAGACTTAAAAGACTAATAAGACTCAGAAGACTCAGAAGTCTCAGAAGACTTAGAAGGCTCAGAAGACTCGAAGTCTTAGAAGACTCAGAAGACTCAGAAAACTCAGAAGATTCAAAAGACTAAGAAGAATCAGAAGACTCAGAAGGCTCAGAAGGCTCAGAAAACTCAAAAGGCTCAGTAGACTCGAAAGATTGTGAAGACTTGGAAGGCTTAAAAAGTTAGAAGATTCAGTAGCTCAGAAGACTCAGATGGCTCAGAAGACTCAGGAGACTCAGACGACTCTGGAAGCTAAGAAGACTTAGTAGACTCGAAAGAATCTGAAGTCTTGAAAGACTTAAAAATTCAGAAAACTCAGATGACTCACAAAGCTCAAAAAGCTCCGAAGACTCAAGAAACTCAAAAGACTCAGAAGCCTCAGAAGACTCAATAGATTCAGAAGACTCAGAAAACTCAGAGGACTCGGAAGACTTAGAAGATTCAGAATACTAAGAAGACTCAGAAGATTAAAAAAAAAACCGAAGACTCAGAAAACTAAGAAGACTCAGAAGAATCGAAGACTTAGAAGACTCAGAAGGCTCAGAAGAACATTGGCGTAGGAACAGGGGGGGCCAGGGGGGCCTGGCCCCCTCCAGACTCATCTAGGCCCCCCCAGAATTTTTGATGATAATAAATATTGAAAAAAAAAATATAAAAACAATTTACCATGAAGCAGAACTTTCTGAAACAATGTCCATGACACTTGTTATTGACAAAAATCTCTTCACTAATTACGTTCTTTTTCGTTGCACAACTATAGTGAGAAAACCTCGCTTGTCATACCCAGCATCAGCGTGGTGCTGCTGACTTCGGTGGAACGCACGACAACCGAAAGCTTAATATCCGGCTGTCGATCGATTGGTTACTGTTGAGACTAGCTTCTTGGTGTAGGCGATTTACGCAAATTTTCGACATCTTCGTTCGAAAAACTACCGTGGTACAAAATAGCGCCAATACCAGGATAGTTTGATTCTCAAAATTCGCTTTTTTTCTGGATAATCCAACTAATGCTGTTTAGCAGAAGGGATCATATTAACAGTATTTTGCTTTCTCATGTTTTTGGAGAATAACCTGCTCGAGATGTCCGGCGATGATGATTTTTCTTATGAGAATTCACTTAAATAATCCATACATTAATTTCAACTCGTATAATGTAGCAAAAATTTTTTTGAAAAAATATACAAAATTACTAATTTTTAATTTCATAGCAGAATTTTTTGTCAAAAAATCAGGCTCAACTTTCAAGGTATTTCAGCATTTCCTAGTTGTCTTCAGATGAATGGTAGAACTTAAACCTGGTGTGAAACAATGTAACAAAATCAATCAGAGTGTTTATTCCAGCAAATTGAATTTTAGTATAATCAAATTCCTCAAGGAACATTAAAGGTTGGCTTCATTTTTTTGTAAATCTCTTGGAAATTAGTTAATTAAAATTGTGGGACTTGTTCATACTTTCAAAGTGAATTCCTCCTGGAAGACATTCATTTCTTCTTTGTCTACTTTTTATTAGCAAATTGATTCCGGATTTACCTAGATAAAGTTACTTAATCTTTCAAAAGTTCAGTTTTCCCTCGCCATTCCTCCAAAAATCATTGATTCTATCAAATCTAATACTAAGATATTTCGCTGAGAGTTCTATTAGACATTCCTTTGAATAGTTTTTCAAAAGAAAAAATTTACAATTTTTTCCCCCGAAAAGTTCATTAAAAGTGCTTTAGAAATATTTCCAAAAAACATCGAAAATTGCAAAAAAAAAACCTTTGGTTTCAAGGAATTTTGCTTCAAATCCCCAGTTTGTTTAAAAATTGGAAAGAAAATTGTTTTTGAAACGTCTCTTGCCTTAGAATCATCAGAGGAAATTAGCTGAAAACCTCCAGTTTCACTTTCAAAATTAGTATAGGGGTAAAGTAAACTGTAGAAAAAAATGTAGCAAAATAACTGGGAAGAAAGAAAATATTTATTAAGATATTCATAGATACATATATTGGTCTTCTTTAAAACACTTCTTAGAAACAATGTTATCAATTATTGGCAGAATCCATATTCTTGGTTTGAATGTTGTGCGATACGAGGGCGGAATTTTTAGAGGCTTTCTGGCAGAATTCTAGAAAACCATAAATCAAAGAAGGATAAGTTTTAAGGATAATTTCCAAAGAAGATTCTCCTGGACCTTCTTGAAAATTTGTTAGAACATCTGAATATTGCTGCATTAGTTTTGAAATATATTTATCTAATATTGCTCAAACAAGCACTGGTATCTCAGATATCGATTGCAGTTCCAAGATTGCATGACGATTCTTGTTGAATCGATCAATAATTCTTCATATTATTGAAAGTATATTATCGGTTTTGTGGTAACTTTTTGATAATGGGTGTGTAAACACATGAAAATCGCCAACCAAACTGCTGTTCAGCATCATTTCAGTTAGAATTTGATTCAAGAATGTTAATGGAGAACGTGGGTTCCAATTTGTTAAAATAATATAACAGAATTTGTAAAAAAAAATTACCTGTAAAAGTGTTTCAAGTTCAAATATGCATAACAAACACTTATAGGTCTGTATAAATGGGTTTAAACTAATGTTTCTAAAAAAATATGGAATGATTCACGTTTCAACATTAAATTCAGCATAAATCAAACATTTTTGAAATATAAATATTTCGAACAAAACCGAATGAGGATGTCGCATACCTTCAGGCGTATAACATTATATGGAAATTTCTGACTTTGATTACAAAAATGGACCCAATTTGTGAAAAAGATGTTTGGTATGAGATTTGAGACCGGAGTCATGATCTACTATAACTGGGCGGTCAGGGATATGCAACGAATTATTTAAAATCTCATCAATTCATGTTTATAAGTGTTTCAAAAATGCAAAAATCTTATCGATTTTTGATATTAGAATATAAAGACTCAAATGCTATCGCTTCCAACGAAAATAGTCCTGACATGAAGTATCATACTCTTTACTTTCGCATGTTTAACTGATTAACATAAATTATGTTATTTCGTTTAGTATGTGGTATAAATGTTACCCGCATTATCAAAGATACACTGTTAAGGGTATTTGGAAATTTATTAGAGAGGTTTTAATTATCCTGTAATTTACCCATAAAGAAAAGATTATAGATTGTTTTTCATTGTATCATTGCCCATCTATTGTTCTAAGCACCGACTTCAACATTTTGATGTTTCACCTTCCTTCGCATGGAACATTTTTCATACACCAAACAGTACTACAGTACTACAAAATAATCGGAATTAAACTTTTCAAAAAAATTGTTTGGAATTTCTAAAGGTAAGCAAAATGGAATCTACATCAATATGTTCATCATAGTATCATGAAACTTCGGAGTTCTTACAATATTTTATCTAAGATTTTAATTACAAATATTTTCAGTAAAAATTTCATCCGTTTTAACACCAATAATATTCTAATAATAAAAGACGAAGAAAAAGAACAAGATTTTTAACGTTTTTTTACGAATTCTTATGAGGAATTATTCAAAAAAAAAAATACCAACAAACTTCTTCTAACCCTTTCTATGTATTTATCTAGAAATCTGATATGCAGCGATTGGTATAGGAATTTGTAAAACAATCACTAAAAATATTGAAATATTCCTGAAGTAGTTAATAAGTTGATAATTTTTTTTATGGAAGAATCCTGAGATTACCATTCGTAAAAAAATGAAGTTATTTTTAGAACATGAAAGTTATTCTAAGAACTAGTAAGAATATTTCTTGAAACTTATGAAGAATTTTTTGAGAAGTTTGATAATGAATTGCAAAATCTTAGTTCATCTAGTGAAAAAAATATGTAAAAAAGTCCCAAAAGAATCGTGAGTGCGGTTTGAAGAAAAAATATCTCTGGAGAATACTTAGATGATACTCTGATAATTTTTTTGGAAGAATCTTAAGGAAACAGTAATATAATTCTCTATGAAACCCCTGAACAAATTACTCGAGAAATCTTTGAGTAATTTCGCGGAAGAGTTTTGAAATAACGGTTGAACGCTAGGAACTTTATAGGAATTTTAGATTTCTTCAAACATTTCATAGATAGGTATTTTTAAACAAATAAAATATATTTTTGAGAGCGTTTTGAAAGAATACGAGATGTTGTTCCTTTATTTATTTCTAAAAATTATATATTGTGAAAAAACACAGATAGATCTGCGGAGAGCTTCTATGAGAATTCAAGTTTAGCATTTTAACAATTGAATTATTTTTTATTTCATGTGAGATATTACGATAAAACCTGGTAGAGTCATTCAGTTTTTTTTTTCAAGAAGTTTGGACAATTTTTGCTAAGATTTTTTCAAACAATCTTGTAGAGGAACTTTAGGACGAACTTCAAAAGCAAAGTTGAAAAAACTGGTTGCAAACTTTCTTAGGAATCCATGGAATTAATCCTTGGTTGGTGGTCTTAAAGACATTTATGGTGAAACTCCTAGAGCTTTTTTTTGGAGAAATCCTCAATAATTCCAAAAAATCATGAAAACTGATAAAGGAGTTCTGGGAGAAAACACTGAAAATTACAAAAAATAATTCCTGAAGAAAATCCCGTAGGAATTTTCAGAGGAATCTCTTTAAAACACATGGTTGAATATCAAAAATTTCGTGGAAGAATAACAAATGACATTTCTTGTGATTTTTTGTTGGAATTATTTAAGCAATTTTGACTGGATTTCAAAAAAACTGAATCTTATTCGTAACGAAAATTGAAATTTACAAACATCACTAATGTGCCGTGAAATGAGACAGAATTACAAATAATTAAAATCAATACATATCTGTTAAAACTATGAAATTTTGCTATGGATGCTATAAATCCGTGGTCACCAAAGTGCGGTCCGCGGGCCGCACGTGATGTATGTATTTCTTAAATCTGAATAGTTCCCGTTCTTTGGGATACTGTTCTACTCCCAAAGTTATGAAGAACATCAAACAAAACTATTACGAAAACAATCCTCCATCAGGAATAAAAATGGTTGAAAAAAAAACAGGGCTGGGGATCACTGCTATAAAACTATGAAACTAAAAAAAAACATTAGGCTAGGCCCCCTCCAGATAAAATTCCTAGCTACGCCAATGCAAAAGAATCAAAAGACTCAGAAGACTAAAAAGACTCAGAAGACTCACAATACTCAGAAGATTCAGAAGACTCAGAAGACTCAAAATACTCATAAGACTCAGAAGACTTAGAAGACTAATAAGACTCAGAAGACTCAGAAGACTCGAAGACTTAGAAGACTCAGAAGACTCAGAAAACTCAGAAGATTCAAAAGACTAAGAAGACTCAGAAGGCTCAGAAGGCTCAGAAGACTCAGAAAACTCAAATAGCTCAGTAGACTCGAAAGATTCTGAAGACTTGAAAGGCTTAAGAAATCAGAAAATTCAGTAGCACAGAAGACTCTGATGGCTCAGAAGACTCAGGAGACTCAGACGACTCTGGAAGCTCAGAAGACTCAGTAGACTCGAAAGAATCTAAAGACTTGAAAGACTTAAAAAATCAGAAGATTCAGAAGCTCAGAAAACTCAGATGACTCACAAAGCTTAAAAAGCTCCGAAGACTCAGAAGACTCAAAAAACTCAAAAGACTCAGAAGCCTAAGAAGACTCAAAAGATTCCGAAGACTCAGAAAACTCAGAAGAATCAGAATACTCAGAAGACTCAGAAGACTCAAAAGACTCAGAAGACTCAGAAGACTCAGAAGACTCAGAAGACTCAAAAGACTCAGAAGACTCAGAAGACTCAGAGGGATCAGAAGACTCAGAAGACTCAGAAGACTCAGAAGACTCAGAAGACTCAGAAGACTCAGAAGACTCAGAAGACTCAGAAGACTCAGAAGACTCAGAAGACTCAGAAGACTCAGAAGACTCAGAAGACTCAGAAGACGCAGAAGACTCAGAAGACTCAGAAGACTCAGAAGACTCAGAAGACTCAGAAGACTCAGAAGACTCAGAAGACTCAGAAGACTCAGAAGACTCAGAAGACTCAGAAGACTCAGAAGAATCAGAAGGCTCAGAAGGCTCAGAAGACTCAGAAAACTCAAATAGCTCAGTAGACTCGAAAGATTCTGAAGACTTGAAAGGCTTAAGAAATCAGAAAATTCAGTAGCACAGAAGACTCTGATGGCTCAGAAGACTCAGGAGACTCAGACGACTCTGGAAGCTCAGAAGACTCAGTAGACTCGAAAGAATCTAAAGACTTGAAAGACTTAAAAAATCAGAAGATTCAGAAGCTCAGAAAACTCAGATGACTCACAAAGCTTAAAAAGCTCCGAAGACTCAGAAGACTCAAAAAACTCAAAAGACTCAGAAGCCTAAGAAGACTCAAAAGATTCCGAAGACTCAGAAAACTCAGAAGAATCAGAATACTCAGAAGACTCAGAAGACTCAGAAGACTCAGAAGACTCAGAAGACTCAAAAGACTCAGAAGACTCAGAAGACTCAGAGGGATCAGAAGACTCAGAAGACTCAGAAGACTCAGAAGACTCAGAAGACTCAGAAGACTCAGAAGACTCAGAAGACTCAGAAGAATCAGCAGATTCAGAAGACTCAGAAGACTCAGAAGACACAGAAGACTCAGAAGATTCAAAAGATTCAGCATACTCAGAAGACTCAGAGGACTCAAGAAGATTAAGTTAACTCAGAAAACCAGAAAATCAGAAAATCAGAAAATCAGAAAATCAGAAAATCATAAAATCAGAAAATCAGAAAATCAGAAAATCAGATAATCAGATAATCAGATAATCAGATAATCAAAAAATCTAAAAATCAGAAAATCTGAAAATTTTGTCTTCTTGTTTCTGATTTTCTGATTTTCTGATTTTTTTGTCTTCTTGTCTTCTTGTCTTCTTGTCTTCTTGTCTTCTTGTCTTCTTGTCTTCTTGTCTTCTTGTCTTCTTGTCTTCTTGTCTTCTTGTCTTCTTGTCTTCTTGTCTTCTTGTCTTCTTGTCTTTTTGCTCAAAATTCACTACATACAAAAAGCTTCCCCTATTGATAGTTTATGATAGCAAATTCACCCCATAAAAACCACAACGATATTTTTTTAATGCTTCTATCTTCCTTCCTAGAACATGAAAACCGCCCACCTAAACAACAAAGCCTCAATAGACCTAGGTCGCCTTGCTCGGTGGTTATCCTTGAACTTGCTCCAGTGTACGATACGCTGTCGCACTTCCGCCCAGTGAAGAATGACGAATATAAATCACAGAGAATACATCATTATTATTCATTACTGTCCCTACAAGCCCTCCATCTGACCTCCAAGATTGTGTCGCATGTCCAAACAAACGCAATCGTCGAGAGGCTTTGACGAGGACGCACTGACACTCTCCCGCTCTCTTTAGATGTTGGTAGGCGGAATGCGACAGGGGACCGTTGTTGTCGTTCAAGTGCCCGCCCTTTCGGTATCATTGTGTGAAATCGGTGTGGGACAAAGGCATTGCCCACTCAGTCCCCCCGCCAAGGCAAGAAGGACGACGACGATCGTTGTCGTCGTTGTGTGTGAATTATGTTACGCTATACCGGTAATAAAACCAATTATAAATGAAGGATTGCCACTCATGGGCTCTCTTGTACTGCAAGCATGGTAGAGTGCCGAGTGGTGCACGAAATAGAGCTCTTCGGTTTGACTAATCTTGTCGTAATGGAGGATTAATGATTTAATTGCGCAGATGATGATATGATGCGGAATGGAATAGTTCGATGTGGGATGGCTATTTGGAATGCCGGGTGAGGGTTGAAGTTATGTTAATAAGATGAACAATGGAATCGCTTTAATAGATTGTAAAACGAATCCGGTGCTAGATTTGTATTATTGTAGTCCAAATCTGTAAGCCAAACACCACACAAATTTTTCTTGAATCCACATTATGATTCTTTTATGATTTTGGGGAAACAATGGCTTATAATTATAAGTTCGTTTGCTACAAAAAATGTAACTTCTAGCTGTATTTATATAAAATTTAATAAAATTTTAGAAATATTTCCATATTCTTCTTCTTGGCATTACGTCCTCACTGAGACAGAGCCTGCTTCTCAGTGTTCATTTTGGCACTTCCACAGTTATTATCTAACAGCTTTCCATGCCTAAGTTGCCATTTTTGCATTTGTATATCGTGTGGCAGGTACGATGATACTCTATGCTCAGGGAATTTCCATAACAGGCATGTTACAGCAACCATCACTAAGTTTGCGGTCTTGGATGTTCTTGAACAGGATGGTATCATGAAATATCAAATGGGCCAAACTGATCCTTTTAGCCTCTTCTATTGGAACAAGTATGCTCCAATGAATTTCTTATTGAAAAACACAAATTCAAGCCAAATGAAGAAGAACGCTCAGTCTGTCCCTCCACGACAATGGTTAACGTAAATCTTCACCGATAACAAAACATCCCACAAAGCAGAACAAAGCTTTTGCGGCGAGGTTTACAATTTTCAACGGGCACCATTTCACCACAACTAGCTAGACAAAATCGTACCCGTGTTAAGCTTTGTGATGCTGCTTCAACAACTTCCTAAGAGCCCGACAATCGAAGAATCACAGCAGCCTGCTTCCGAGATGACTAACGTTGATTGTGTAAATGCTTTCCCTTTCGTGAGAATTGAATAAATGGCGCCCCAACCGGAGCAGACGACGACCCCGACCAAACCAACCGAACCGAAGACGATGGGATTAAACGGCGCCGAGGATAATGATGCTCTCGTGCCAGATAGCGCCGGGTGGTTGAATTCTTGACGGAGAAGGTCCGGGTAAATCCTTCATCAACGCACACACACATACATTGAGAATTGCCATCAGCCGTACTTCGTCCAAAATTGGATTCCGGTGAAAATGAAGAAATAGTTCATCGTCCACAAGGATCGTCGGGACCGCCGTTCATTGATTCCGCCGAGATGGAACGCAGAACCTGACCATCCGTTCGGAAGCCGTAATGAGTGTGAGCTGCCTGGATCCGATGCTTGAACGTCGCACAAAGGGCGAATCTGGTAGGTCAAAAGTTTTTTTAAATTCGCTCAGATTTTGAAACAATGTTTAGCAAATGATTCGTAAACAGCTGTGGAATAACGCCTAATGCTCAGTTTTTGATATCGGGTCAGTGAAGGCTTTCGTACCTCTGAAGCGAGGATATGCCTTTCCTTCAATGCTACATAAGCAAAGAACATGGTTGCAGGTAAAGATATATGTAGGCTCTGTGGCGTTGGTGCTGAGGTAGTGTTAATGGGGATGTGTTTGAAGCTGTTGAAGAGTTTATCTTGGAAGACTTGTAGCGCATGACAATGATGTTTATCGCGAAGTGAAAAGATGAATTTCGGATACAAATAGAGCCTTTTACGGATTACATAATCAGCTAAGGTCCCTCAATCAGCGAACGGAGGCATTGCAGAATCCGTTCTCCTTTGATTCAAATTTAGATTTAGATCAAAGCAAGCGAAGAAGCACATTCCATCTAATCAATCCATGATTGGTCATGTTTTGAGTTTGATAAATAGCATCAACGAACGTGAGCCGCAAAGAGAGAGCGATGATAAAATCCAATTTTCTCCTTGTTCACCATTGAAGGTAGGTGTTTTATTTTACTGGAACGATAAACAATCCCCGAACATCCGATAGCACAAGTTTCCCCCAGGTTTGGAGCTTGTTTAGATGGGTTTTCTCATGCACTGTTATCGCTCCGATGAATTCAGAGCTGTAGCAGTACGGATAAACAGTCTCTCATGATGTGCTGCAAATCATGATTGTTACAGAGAGCGATAATTTAGAGATTCTCTAAATATTCTCGGCATTCCAGTACCTTGGGCTGAAGCTACGCTGTAGTCAAGGTACTAGGTAAAAGTTAGGTATCTAATGTGAATATCAAGAGCGAAAAACCAATACACAAACATCAGCGATTTTTAATCGTCAGAAATCATCAGGATATGAAGCCTAAAATACAAAGTTTTTCAACCTATTTTAAATTTTTCACTAAATCAAGCTGCGTAAACGTGAGGTATCAATGTAGATCATTTCGAAAATGTTTATGAACTCAAATGGAACTTCGAAATATTGATTCTAAATTCAATCTTCATTCATCTTAATGTTATATTCTATCCTATTCTACATTATAATTTTTAATCAATTTATCTTTGGTAAGATCGGACGTTTTTAACAGTTATTTTTATTAAAAGTGTGGAATACCGTCATGTGGCTTAAGCTCATGGAAATAACTTTATTTTGTCTCACACATCAAATACTATTAAGTTATTTACTTAAGCCGTATCCGTCCGGGTTACGATGTTTTTTTTTTTTTAAATGTGATTGTGGACGTTAAATCCAACTGATTTAGATCCGGTTTTCACTAAATGCAATCCAAAGGCTTCTTGTTTCATATGCTGGCACAAATAGATCAATTTATTTATTTATTTATTTATTACGTCAAGCATAGGTAGACTACATACAATAATTACAATACTTTCTTACATGCTATGGATTACTTCTATTGTTTTTTGAGTCGTGTTTTAAGCTGCTCTTTGGACATAGTAATGCCAATTTCCGATGGTCGAAGTTATTCCGGTGTCCTCCCGGGTCAGGTCGGGTAAAAATCGATCAACTTCCTTTTCTGAACAGATAAGGTTCAAAGCATTGCCAAATAGGATCAAACCGCAGCGACGACATTGATACGATTTTGAAACCACGCAAGTAAATAGTTTGGGAGAAATCCCAGCTCTGTTGAAGTAAAAACCGCAACGTTCACAATACACTATGGCTTACTAGGTGGCCAATAATCAAAAAAGTGATGTGCCCCAAATTTCAATTCTTGTTCGCCATTTCATTGTAAACATGTCTGTTAAGAAATCCCCAAAATATTAGGGCATTGCTCACTCAGATATGAGGTGCCAAAGTTGAGCCTATGGAGAAAAACATTTTATTAACAAAAACTATGGTTTACTCAAATGAATATAACCTTTTTTTTATAATACTTACGTAAAATGTTTTTACACCATTTAAAAGCTTGCAAAAAAGGCTTCCTAGAAACAATAAAAAAATGAAAAAAAAGCTTCAAGCTTTTATGATGTTTTTTTATAGAGCGGTTAAAAAAATCGAATAAGCTTATAATTAACACATCGAGTACTTTTTTGTCCCAAGTTGTCCCAGGCTTAAATTCAGTTTCAAGGGTACTTTTAGATGTAAACTAAAGGATCGTGAAGAATTTAGCTGCACAAATTTGCACTTTTTTAATTTAGGGCTTTTTGAATTTTTCCAACATTTTTAACCACTTTCTAATGAAAACAGCTAAAAACTAATTCAGAAAATAATCGAATTTTGCTAAATCATTCATATCATTATTTCTATGTAAGTTTTAATATTTATAATGGTTTGCACAACGTTAATCGCATAAATGGCTTATATGAATTATAAGTAACAAAGTTTAATATTTCGCTATAGGCCCTATTCAAAAGTTAGTCTCGAAAACTTGTTTTTGAAAATAAAACATCAAATTTGTATCATAAAACTCATAAATACGACATGAGATGGAACAAATATTTTTGGCCGCCAGTCTGTATGGAAACCGCCCATAGTGAAATAGCAGCTTGAAAGAAAATCGGGACTCGGTCGGATACGGGTTAATTTGGAGTTTCTGAATCTATTGTCATTCTAAAACATATAATTGCACGTCAATTTTTTAAATATTGTCAGTTAAGATGCAAAATTAAACGATTTCAGTAAACTTGCATACACGTTAAATATCTTGTATGGCGATTCATTTGCCTAATATATCTGAGAATTCAAACTTCATGTGTTAAAGAATAGCTACTCATCATCAAAGTTCACCCCCATCCCCCATCATGGCCTATTTTCCCATACCTAATACATGGTTCGTAGCAAAATCGTAGATTCCCCCCTCTCCCCGTAAAATGCTACGTCATTTATGGACGGTCCCTAATTCGTGTGCTCTTCTGAAATCAAATCACAAAAAAAAAGAAAAACTTCAAAATTTGCGCCAAAAATTTTAGCATTTAAAGATGGCGCAAGCAACTTTAAGGTAAATTTTCAAGATATAAAAAATGACCTTCAGTGAAGTATACATAACTTTATTGTTTTTTAACCAATTTTGAAAATTTTAGCATCATTTAATTTAATTTATGAAAGCTTTGTAAAAAATTGAACTAATGTTGGCTGAGCAGTCTTCAGGGAATTAAGTAATGGTGGGAGATCTAAATATAGGACACCGAATTCCAGACCGCTCGCTAGGTAGGAGATTGTCCGCCCCACGATGGTTCAGAACCGGTCGGACTCAATTGATACCGATATTTCCGCACGACATTTTAGCGTTTAGCAAAGCCATCTTGACTAGAAAACCGTAGTGATTGAACCCTTGGAAAAGGTCCCAAACGGACCGAAACGTCGAGAAAAATCAAAAATTAGCGTTTTTAATTCCCTGAAGACTGCTCAGCCAACATTGCACACTGGGCCAGGAGTAGAACTTAGCCAGACAAAACCTCTAGCGCTTTAGGAGTGCATTTTTTCGGGTTGGTGTCAAAGCAGACTTATCCTGAATTTGTTTGTTCTTCAATTTGATGATAAAAGTTAGTTGGAAATTTCGCCGCATAGGTGGCGCTGCGATGCAAACTTTTTTGTTTTGCGTCCTAGAGCTTTCGCGTCTTCGGCAATGTTTTAGAACGTGTAAAAATACGACGAGTTGTCGAAGACACCAAAGTTCTAGGACTTCAAATAACAAAGTTATAGTAAAAAATGTGTAAATCACTTAAATTTTTCGTTTTTTCTACTTTTTACGTCAAATACGTAGAATGTTTCATTTTAAAAACCCATGCGTCGCTTAATTTCGATAACATGCATGTACTGTATGAAAAAAATGTTAATTTTATAAAAATATTTTAATTTTTGAACAAATTATTGTAAAAATATCATAATTTTTAACATAAGTTTACTAAAAAAGTTACAAGTTTGTGCAAAAACTTATCAATGTTCCGAAATACGCTATATTTCATCTACCAAATGTCAAAGTTTGCTGGATGTATATTTTGATACATTTGAGATATCTGAATTTAAAATCACCACCTTTTTCATATAAATAGAATAGACTTATTTTTAATTTTATCATTGTACTACAAGATTGTTGACACATTGCGTCAGTCAAGTTTCGTTAATCAAATACTTTTTAATTGTCAGGTGTTACTGTTTTTAGATTTTTTCATATTGTTGTGTGGCTCTTTTGTCATTTTCAGCAACTGTCTAATTAGAACCTCGGTGTGGCCTGCTATGATTCATTTTTTACATCCTGTTATGACCGTGTCGAAACAGTTCTCTATGATATAAATCACAATTCACAAATCACAAGTATTAAAATGAAAGTATTTGATTAAAAAATCTTAACTGACGCAATGTGTCAAAAATCTTATAGTATAATGATAAAATCAATAATAAGTCCATTATATTTATATGAAGTGATGGTTATTTTAAATTTACATATCTCAAATATATCAAAATATACACCTGGCAAACTTTGACATTTGGTAGATGAAATATAGCGTATTTCGGAACATTGATAAGTTTTTGCAAATACTTGTAACTTTTTGAGTAAACTTATGTTAAAAAATATGATATTTTTACAATAATTTGTTCAAAAGTTCAAATATATTTATAAAATTTTTTTCATACAGTACATGCATGTTATCGAAATTAAGCGACGCATGGGTTTTTAAAATGAAACATTCTACGTATTTGACGTAAAAAGTAGAAAAAACGAAAAATCTAAGTGATTTACACATTTTTTACTATAACTTTGTTATTTGAAGTCCTAGAACTTTGCTGTCTTCGACAACTTTTCGTATTTTTACACGTTCTAAAACATTGCCCAAGACGCGAAAGTTCTAGGACGCAAAACAAAAAAGTTTGCATCGCAGCGCCACCTATGCGGCGAAATTTCCAATTAACTTTTATCATCAAATTGAAGAACAAACAAATTCAGGATAAGTCTCCTTTGACACCAACCCGAAAAAATGCACTCCTAAAGCGCTAGAGGTTTTGTCTTGCTAAATTGTGCTCCTGGCCCAGTGTGCATTGGTTCAATAACATAACCTCAGTCGAAGCTCATCCAAAAAGCTTTGTAAAAAAAATCAAAACTAGTTTTAGTTAAAAGTAGTTTACTCCAAATTTTTCCTCATTTTACTAAAAAATTTATCCATGTTTGATCTTAGCTTCATAAAAACTCAACCGATTACAAATCTGTTCACTTGCTTAAGAAGCTAATTTGATTGTTTTCAGACAGTTCATACAACACATTTGACTAATAATCTGTTTTGACCAAGTTATTCTTCAAAAACTGCACAAAAACATGATTTGTTAACGATCTGCCAGTTAAAGTTTTATCTCTAAAGCAAAGTCTGATTTTTCTCATTTGTTTAACCTTTGAAATGGACTTCGAAACATTTTTTTTAATAATGTTGAAGGAATATTATTTTTGTTTATGTAAAAAAATACACGCCTTATTCAACTCGTAATCAAAACAAGATTCTTTGTTAACTTAAGTTTAATAACAAAAAATGCAATTTCCGACGAAACAACTTATGTAATCCAAAGAAATTGGATTTTTTCATTATAAATTGTGGAAAAATTTTAAGAAATTTATTTTTAATTAGGATTAGTTTCAATTGAAGACAATTTTGAATTGAAGACAAAATTGAATAATGTGTCCTAAAGTTTTGAAATTGATCAGAAAACAACGAATGGTGATTTCACTGAAAACCTTTCTCAATTACTTGAAAATTCACCTTGAAAACGCTTGCGCCAGCTTTAAACCTTGATATTTTTAGCTCAAACTATGAGGTTTCTCTCTTAATGTGATTTAAATTTTTAATGCTCTTGTACACGAATTTCTGGTTTTGAGAACTTTGGAAAAAAAATCGCAGCACACCCAACCCCCATCAGAAAGTCGGAAATATAACTTTGACTGCATATCTCTGCGTTTTTGCAGCGATGGAGCCGGACACTGTTCAAGATTGATGTTCATTTTTAGGATTTTGAAATAAATACGTTCACCTAATATTTTAAAACAAGAGGTACTTCCTAGTTTTCTGAAAAAACGTATATTTTCTCAAATTCAACAATAAAACAAACTTCAAAGCGGTGACATTGATTTGCTTGTTTGAGTGTAGTGAACATGCTTGAGCAGATATAGGAATTTTTGATTACACTCAAAATTTCTTTTTTCTTAAAATATTGTGAGAACCCCTATTTTTTGGACGCGTTTGCCTGTAACTCAAAATTTAAAGCGATGAATTTTTCACAGTCTATTTTAAGTTCGACATAAAAAAAAAACAAAATTTTCACTAAGTTTTCTGGGTAAAAAATATATTTTGAGTGTAATTGGAATTTTTATTTTACTTAAACATTTTTTATTTTTCACAATCTATTTTAAGTCGAATACATTTCATGTCATCGCTTTGAATTTTGAGTGATGGTCGAAAAAATTGGGGTTTTCATAGAACAAAAGGTAAACTAAATTTTGAGTGTAATCAATTCTGTTTCACTTAATTTCTACAAGTAAATTCATTCCGAGAAAACTAAATGTCATGTCCTATAATTTATATAATACAGACAAAAAGGCTAAGGAAATACGTTGAATGGGTAAAATTAATTTGGAGTGTAATTGGAAATTCATTTTTCATTTCTAATTTGCTAGCCGGGATTTCAGTGTTAATTCTGGATCCTAGAATCCAGTATGGATCTTAGGATTCTTATATATATTTTGGGATTACAAAGTGGATCTTGAAATTTCAAATATTTTTGTTCTAGCATAGACATAGATCTGTGCTTGTACGAAGTAAGTCGGATCAATCCGTTGCAGCTGTCAAATTTATTTTATTATCATAAATTAAGTCGCATAAGAGTACATATAAGTTCGCAATAGAATCTACACACTCGCATTGCATGTCAATATATATCATATTAAATATGCACGTATATCGCCCCCACTTTTGTACGCATAAGGCCGTTTCGCGACATCTTATTTGTGAAATATTTTACATATAACCATCGCAAAACACAAAAAATGATCTCATTATACGTGCATTCTGGTTGTCTGGGCTAGGATTTCAGTGTGGATACTGGGATTCCAGTATAGACTCCAGGATCCCACTAAAAATTTTAAGATTCCAGTGTGGATCTTAAGATTCTTGTATGGATCCCACGATTCCAGTGTAGATCTTGAGTTTCCAGTGTAGAGACTAAGGTTCCAATGTGACTCATGTGATTCCCTTGTAGATCACGGTTTTGGGACTCCCGTATGTATCCATGGGATTCCAGTATGGGGCTTGAGATTCCAGTGTGGATTCTGATATTCTAGTGTAGACCCTTGGGATTCAACTGTGGATCCTGTGATTTTCTTATGGATCCTCGGATTCCAGTGAGGATCCTGGGACTTCTGTATGGATCCTATGATTCCCTTGTTGACCCATTAATTACAGTTTGGATCTTTGGATTCCAGTATGGATTCTGGAAAGCCGGAGTGGATTCTGGAACCAAATCTTGATTCTGAAATTCAAGTGTGGATCATAAGATTCTAGTGTGTATCCAGGGATTCTAGTATGGATTCTGGCGAGGCAGTATGGATCCTGGGATTCCAGTGTAAATCCAATGGTTTCCATGTGGATCCTGGGATTTAGGTGTGGATCCTATGATTACAGCTTAAACTCTTTGATTCCTGTGTGGATTCTTGGATACCAGTGTGGATTCTGAGATTCAAGTGTGGATGTTTGAATTCCAATATGGATTCTGGAAAGTCAGTGGGGATCCTGGGATTTCAGTGTGGATTCTTTGATTTCCTGATGAATCCTGGGATTCCTGTATGGATTATTTTATTTCTTGTTTATGCTGCAATAACAATGTGGATCTTGGGATTCCACTGTGGATTCTGGAAAACTAGAGCGGATTCTGGAAAGCCAGTGCGGATCCATGGATTGCAGTGTGGATTTTGTAAAGACAGTGTGGATCCTGGGATTCCAGTATAAATCCTGCACTTTCCTTGTGCATCCTGGACTTCACACACTCAATCTGTTCGGTAAAAATAACTGGGTTTTGGAACTACCGAAAAAGTCAGTAAACTAAAATTAAATGTCAGAAATCGAAAAACAGAGATTTTTCACTGAAATTTTGCAGAGAGCTTTCTTTTTATATCATATATCGATAAAAAATAAAACATGGTGAAATTTGCTTTTAAATTACGCGTGGTGACAATTTTCATTTTCCTGACTTTTTCGGTAGTTCCAAAACCCAGTAAAATTTTACCGACCCCAGTAATTTAATCTAAGTGTGCAGCTGGGGATACTTGGACTTCCATATGATCCAGTTTGATTCTGGGTGTCCAGTATGGCTACTGGGATTGTAGTGCGGAACCTATGGTTCCCTCTTGGATCCTAGGATTTTAGTGTGTATCTTTGTATTTAAGTGCACATCCTGAGATTCCTTTGTTGATCCTTAGATTCAAATGAGGGTCCGTAGATTCCATTGTGGATTTTGGGATTTCTGTTCTAGTGTGTATCCTGCGATACCAATGAGGATGTGGATCCTGACCTTCTAGTGTGCATCGTTGGAGTCCAATGTGGATCCTGTTACGTTAGCATCGATATTGAGATTATAGAGTGGATTGTGATATTGTGACAGTGTGGATTCTTCGATACCAATGGAAATCCTGAAGCAATAAAGTAAACCGAAGAATTTCAGTGTGGATTCTATGTTTCGAGGTTCCTATGTGAGTAATGATATTCCAGTGTAAATCCTAGGATTTCAGTGTGCATCTTGAAGGAGTGTAGTGTGGATTATAGGGAGGATCCTTGGACTGCAGAGTGCATCCTGGAATTCTAATGTGAATCCTGGGAGCTCATTGTGGTATTAGTATTCCAATTTGAATACTGAATTTGCAGCGTTGATCCTTGAATAACAGTGTTGACTGAGATTCCATTGTAGGTCCTGAGATTTCAATGTTGGTCCTAAAATGCCAGCTTGGATCCTGGGATTTCGGTTAGGATTCTGTTTCAGTTAGAATGGATAAATGGAAATCCTGGAATTCAAGTGTGAATCCTCGGCTTCTAGTGCAAATATTGTGCGAATCCTGTAAATAATATGTGAAAACACTGTGCTCATATTATGGGAATGCTGTGAAAATACTGAACAAATCGTTTGGAAATACACTGGGTAGCCTATTTGAATCCTGTCGAAATCCATTACAAATGCTAAGGGAATCCTGTGGAAATCCTTCTGGCTTTCCTTTTATATGAATATAGTGTGGAAACATCTTGAGATTCGAGTATATGGAAATACTGTGAGAATACTGCAGAAATACTGAGCAAATCATTACAATCCCAATTTTCAGGTAATTTTAGGGCGAACATAAGAATATAACACAAAACAAAGCAATGGTGCGATAATAATCTTATTACTTAAGTATAACTCCTATGTACCTTATTTTGAAAAATAATAACATCAAAAAAGGAAAGAGGTCAAAAATTGTATTATCCAAAAAGACAATGATCTCCAATAAAATGATATTTTAGGGGAAAAGCACTAATTTTCGACCTACACGAAATTCGTGCCAATTTATATTTTGATTTGTCAACTACAAATCAATAAAATTCGTAGCATCCCGAATTTCAGATATTTTCATAATAATAATGATTCCCGTTTAGTTTTTAAGTCGGCCCATGGTACATAAAAATACCGTTCGAAACATTCTAACCATCTAGGTTATCCAAATACCCCTTAGTGCGTCGCATGAACTGGATGCTGGGAAATTAATTAGTTTTATCTGCGGTTTATATCAAAATAGCTGTCTGAATTCACTGTCAGCCGTCGGAGATTTCCCAGCAAACTGGGAGGGGTGGCGAATAGTTGAAGGTGATGCGTACAGTGTCGAAAGCACCCAGTTTCGTCGGTTTAAACAATTTTCGGTAGGAATTTCGCACGAACTTGTCTGGCTGCTGCCACCGCCGAACTGACTACCGAAGAACTTCAACTGTCGGTTGTTCGCTGAATCAGATTTGGTTGATGATATCCGATGAAACCAGTTGAGACAGAGACGGATTTAAATGGCGTATAAAAAAACGAGATTGGAGGTGATGGCGATGTAAAATTTTATTTGATGAATGGAAAACTTTTCCGATGCTTGTGCGAAATTAATTAATTTTTGGGAAGCTTGTTGGATATTTGCAATCGGATCTGATGGGCCGATGCGAAACTGGAGATAACTTTGTGCACAGAGAAGAGAAATTACGGTTCATTTGGTTGATTGGATGCTTCATTTTGGTTATCAGGTTTCAAAAGAGGGGAATGGATTGCATAAATGGATTAAATTGAATTTACCTGGAAAAGTGTTCGAACGAACTGATATGGCAAACATTCATTCATACAAAATTTAAAGTAAGTGACTTGAAACGTACTGAAGATTATCAAGAGGTCAAAGGATATCTGTGCATGAACAACATGTACATTTTTTTGCATGTCTCTTCAATCCCCCTCATTTTGGTTCGTATTGGTTATATTGATTGGCTCGTATTGAAATAGTGGAATAAAACGAGCTCACCAATTCATCATTTTTCTATCGTCAACTTGAATAAACGACAAATTCGCATTACAAACTCATTAAACACATATTATACTTCAGATTCACATTACCAGCACTTACAAGCCGAATTAATCCCCACCTTCTTCTCCCCTTTCAGAACATGCGAATGTCCGGCGAGAGCGGCGAAACGTTGCACCTGACCCAACTGGAGCGAGAAAGTGCCGGCGGATATGCGTGTGCAGCCACCAACGAGGAAGGCGAATCTCGCAGCTCGTCGATAACTTTGAAGATTCAGTGTAAGTACTCTACGTCCTCCTCCAGTGTACCCTTCCGAGAAAATTCCCACCTCAGCCAGTTTAAGCTCCTCTCGGACGGAATCAAAAGGCATGACAGGTGGCAAGCAGCACCAGTAATCCCTGTTGGGTCAAAGAAAAAAAGGCTTGGGTTGTTATTGTCGTGTTGGGAAAAGAGCACTTCCGGTGCTATTGATACCCACCTTGAACTCCGTTCGGTAGGAGGGAATCATCGAGAAAGAAACGACGGTAAGCACTTGTCACATCGATGGAAAATGAAAGGAATTGCAAACAGGAATCGAATGCAACTAGGTAGCAAGTGGGCTTCTCGGAAGACCTTCGTTAACTATTGAAGGTAGTGCCGTTTGTGGGCCGGTTGCATAGCTGCCTAAGGTGGACCATTTTTATGAAAAAATCAAATTGCAAAAATCTTGAATTATGTTTAATTCTTTTATTAGTAATATTTTTAACATTTTCCCATATATTTGGAGAATGTTCTTCGTACAAACTTCAACCTTGTTAGTTCCTACCTAAGAGTTGACGGAATCGACTCAAATCTTCACAGTAGGGATTAAAACAAATTAAGGAAATTAATTTAAGATTTCTGTATTATGATCATTATTGACCACCCTAATTCTGCCGTTTCAAATGGTAAATGGGACATCCCCGGCCGGCAATCGATGTTTGCATCCCAACCATTCACTCACATCAAGGATATTACATCTCTTCATAGCAGCACCCATCGATTGTTGCTCACTTTTATCTGCTATAGGCTGCCCCCTCACTTCACATGTCCTTTCATTGAATATTTGCTCGCAACAGAAAATTTTAATTACTATCGAGAGCGAGCATGAGTGGCTTTCAGATGGGGAACTGCTTTAGGACTCCGGAATTGATTGTGCCTGTTAGAACCGGAGCGAATTGTTGACAGGAAATTGAAAATTCTTTGAAGTTTTTTGTCGTATTAGTTCTGATGACAAAAAGAGAGAAACATATGATTCACTCGTGTCTTTCCGGACTTAAGCATAAGCGGAAAAGAATTTCATTTGGATTAAAATTATTCCTTCAAATTTAATCCAATTGCAAAACAAATCTGTTCCTTATCAGGATTCCTGAGAAACCCATTAGCAGATTCCTAGAAAAATAATCACAGGAGAAGGAAACAATCCATTTAAAAAGGCAAAGACAATCCTTCTTAGTAAAGTAGAAATGTGGCTAAAGATTTGAATTTAAATCCTTTTCAGAACATCGAAGCAAATGAATGCTTTTTGAAATTCTTACGAGAACATTTAAAAAAATCTATTGAAACGATTCTGCTTCTGATCTGGCATACTTTTAAGAGAAAAATTCAGAAGAAAGCCCTTTCAGGAGTCAGAAATCCTGAAAGAGATTCTGAAAACCATCTACTCTAGCTTCCGGAAGGAATCCCTGACGGAATAATAGTTAGAATCTCTGTCAGAATATCGAAGGGAATACCTGACAGGATTTCACAGGAAAACCCTCCCAGGATTCTGAAGCAAATTTATGTCAGAATTCTGAAGAGAGTCCCTGTCAGGATTCCAAAAAGAATTCCTGACAAGATTCTGAAGAGAATCTCTGACAGGATTCCGAACAGAACCCCAACTGGATTCCGAAAGGAATCCCTGACAGAATCCCGAAGGGTATTCACGTCAGGATTCCGAAAGAAAACCTTGTCAGGATTCACAAGAAAATTTTTGTCAGAATTTCGAAGAGAGTCCCTGTCAGGATTCCAAAGGTAACCCCTGTCGAATTCCGAATGGAATCCCTAACAGGATTCCCAAGAGAATTACTGACATGATTTCGATGAGAATCCCTGTCAGGATTCCGAAGGGAATCCCTGTCAAGATAACGGAGGGAATCCCTGTCAGGATTACGGAGGGAATCCGGAGACGGATTCCGAAATCTGGAGACGGATTCAATTGGAATCCAGAGATGAATTCACTCGAAATGCAGAGATGGATTCACTCGAAATCCGGAGACGAATTCACTCGAAGTCCGGAGACGGATTCACTCGGAATCCAGAAACGGATTCACTCGGAATCCGAAGACGGATTCTCTCCGAATCTGGTGACGGATTGTCTCGAAATCAGGAGAGGGATTGCTTCGAAATCTGAAGACGGACTCTTTTGATATCCACAAATGGATTCTATCGGAATCCGGAGATGAATTCTATCGGAATCCGGAGAAGGATTCTCTCGGAATCCGGAGACGGAATCTCTCAGAATCCGGAAACAGATTCACTCGGAATCTGGAGACGGATTCACTCGGAATCCGGAGACGGATTCGCTCGGAATACTGAGACGGATTCACTCGGAATCCGGAGAAGGATTCAATCGGAATACGGAGATGGATTCACTCGGAATCCGGAGACGGATTCTCTCCGAATCCGGAAACGGATTCTCTCCGAATCCGGAAACGGATTCTCTCCGAATACGGAGACGGATTCTCTACGAATCCGGAAACGGATTCTCTCCGAATACGGAGACGGATTCTCTCCGAATCCGGAGACGGATTCTCTCCGAATCCGGAGACGGATTCTCTCCGAATCTGGAGACGGATTCTCTCCAAATCCGGAGACGGATTCTCTCCGAATCCGGAGACGGATTCTCTCCGAATCCGGAGACGGATTCTCTCCGAATCCGGAGACGGATTCTCTCCGAATCCGGAGACGGATTCTCTCCGAATCCGGAGACGGATTCTCTCCGAATCCGGAGACGGATTCTCTCCGAATCCGGAGACGGATTCTCTCCGAATCCGGAGACGGATTCTCTCCGAATCCGGAGACGGATTCTCTCCGAATCCGGAGACGGATTCTCTCCGAATCCGGAGACGGATTCTCTCCGAATCCGGAGACGGATTCTCTCCGAATCCGGAGACGGATTCTCTCCGAATCCGGAGACGGATTCTCTCCGAATCCGGAGACGGATTCTCTCCGAATCCGGAGACGGATTCTCTCCGAATCCGGAGACGGATTCACTTGGAATTCAAGGACGGATTCTCTCCGGAGACGAAATCTCTCGGAATCCGAAGACGAAATCTTTAGAAATCTTGAGACGGATTCACTCGGGCTCTCTCCGAATCTGGAGACGGGTTCTCTTCGAATCCGGAGATGGATTCACTCCGAATCCGGAGACGGATTCACTCGGAATCTGGAGACGGAGTCACTCGGAATTCAAAGACGGATTCTCTTGGAATCCGGAGACGAAATCTCTCGGAATATGGAGACGGATTCACTCGGAATCCGAAGATAGATACACTCGGAATCTAGAGAAGGATTCACTCGGAATTCTATGACGGATTATCTCTGAATCCGGAGACGAAATCTCTCGGAATCTGGAGAGAGATTCACTCGAAATCCGGAGACGGATTCACCTGGAATCCTGAGACGGGTTCTCTCGAACGGATTCTCGTCTCTCCGAGATGGATTTTCTCCGAATCCGGAGACGGATTCTCTCCGAATCTGGAGACGAATTCACTCGGAATTCGGAGACCGATTCTCTCGGAATCTGGAGATGGTTTCACTCGGAATCTGGAGACGGATTCACTTGGAATTCAAGGACGGATTCTCTCCGGAGACGAAATCTCTCGGAATCCGAAGACGAAATCTTTAGAAATCTGGAGACGGATTTACTCGGAATCGGGAGACGGATTCACCTAGAATCCTGAGACGGGTTCTCTCGAAAGGATTCTCGTCTCTCCGAACCTGGAGATGGTTTCTCTCCGAATCCGGAGACGGATTCTTTCACACTCCAGTGCCGGATTCTCTCCGAATCCGGAGCCGGATTTTCTTCGAATCGTAGGACGGAATCTCTCCGAATCCGGAGCTGGATTCTCTCCGAATCCGGAGCCGGATTCTCTTCGAATCCGGAGCCGGATTCTCTTCGAATCCGGAGCTGGATTCTCTTCGAATCCGGAGCCGGATTCTCTCCGAATCTGGAGCCGGATTCTCTCCGAATCCAGAGCCGGATTCTTTCCGAATTAAGAGATGGATTCTCATCGAATTAGGAAGCGGATTCTCATCGAATTAGGAAGCGGATTCTCTTAGAATCAAGAGTCGCATTTTCTTCGAATCCAGAGCAGGGTTTTCTCCGAATCTAGAGTCGGTTTCTCTTCGAATTAAAAGACGGATTGTCTTCGAATTCGGAGGTGGATTCTCTCCGAATCCTGAAGCAAAATCTCTCCGAATCAGGAAACGGAATTCTCTCCGAATCCGGAACTGGATTCTCTCCGAATTCGAAGGCAGATTTTTTTCCAATCCAGATTCAGATTCTCTCCAAATTTGGAAGTGGATTCTCTCCGAATCCTCAAGCGAAATCCCAGATTCTCTCTTCGAATAAGTAGTCGGATTCTCTCCAAATCCATACTTGGATTCTCTTCAAATTCTGAAGCGAAATCTCTTCGAATTCTGAAGCGAAATCTCTCCGAATCAGTAGGCGGATTCTCTCTCAATCCAGAGTTGCATTCAACCATGAGACGAATTCTTCTCAAATTCGGATACGGATTCTCCGAATTCGTAGTCGGATTATCTCCGAATCTGGAGCTGGATTATATCCAAATGCGGAGGAGGAATATCTTCAAATCCGGAGGCGGATTCTATCCCAACTCGGAGGTGAATTCTCTCCGAATCTGGAGGCGGATTCTCTGCTAATCCGGAGGCGGATTCTCTCCTAATTCGTAGGCAGATTCTCGCTGAATCATGAAGTGAAATCTCTCCGAATCAGGCGGCGGATTCTCTCCAAATCCAGAGCCGGATGCTCGCTGAAACCGGAGGCAGATTCTCTCCAAATGCGGAGGATGATTGTCTACGAATCTGCAGGCGGATTCGATCTGAATTCAGTGGCGAATCCTTTCCGAATCTGGAGGTGGATTCTCTCTGAAACCGTAGACGGATTCTCTCTGAATCAGAAAGGAGTTCTCCTCAAATCCTGATGTGGATTCTATCTCCGAATCCGGAGGCGGATTCTCTCCGAATCTGGAGGCAAATGCTTTCCGAATCCTGAAGTGAAATCTCTCAGAATCAGGAGACGGATTCTTTCCGAATGCCGGATGCTCTCCGAATCCAGAGCCAGATTCTCTCTAAATCTGGAGCTGGATTCTCTCCAAATCCAGAGACAGATTCTCTCCTTATTAGGAGGTGAATTCCCTCCGAATCTGGAGGCGGATTCTCTACAAATCCGGAGGCGGATTCTCTCCGGATTCAGAGGCGGCTTCTCTAAGAATCCTCAAGCGAATTCTCTCAGAATCAGGAGGCGGATTCTCTCCGAAGCCGGAGACGAATTTTTTTCCAAACACGGTGACAGATTCGTTTTGAATCCGGAGATGGACTATTTTTCTCTCCTTATCAAGATTCCAATGGACAAGATTCCAAATGGGTTCCTCCCCAGGATTTCGAAGGGTAATACTGCCAGGATTTCACAGGAAATCACTAGATCCCCCTGTGTCAAAGGGAATCCCTGACAGGATTCGAAAAAGAAACTTTGTCCAGAGGGGAATCGAAGGGAATCCCTGTCAGGATTCCGAATGAGATCCCTCCAGGATTTCAAAGGGAATTCACGGAACTTTTGTAGGAATCCACATTGGGGTTTCTAAGGATTTCGAAATGATTCCGTTGCAAGATGATGCTGTATTTTTAATATGATGTGTGTTTAACAAATGACTTTTCTGCAATTGACCCTCAGAACTAGTGAACAAAACAGTAGATAGGAGATGAAAAGAAGTGATTTTCTATGCTGTGTATCGAAACCTTTGACAGTACCTTACTTCCTTCTGCTGAAATCTATTTCCCAATCACTACCTCCTAAGAACTCGGTCCGTCGGAATTTGCTCAACAATTTCCAATTCTACGTGTAGCTTACGAGATGGTCTTCCTACACACATCGAACTTAATTGTGGAATTACACCCCCTCCTGCTCCAAGTTGCTGCAATTACTCAATTTATTGAAATTGTTCGAATTCCTTCGCTACCTTTTTACGGAAAGCACTGTCGATCGACAAACAAGCGGCAACTAAGTTGTAATCAGTTTTCCCTCGAGGGGCTTCCCGGAGCTTCTCCCACAGAGACCAATAAGAAGAACGTTTCATTAATACGATGGAAATGGAATTAAAATCCCTTCTCGTTCTGGTTCTCCGTATTTTTTTCCTACAGACCATGGGGCCAAACGATTCATTGCACATGTCATAGTCCTTCATTTGTTTCATTTTCAATCAAATGTCCGATTCGTTTGCTCCGGTTCCCAATGAGATTCGTTTCGCATTCATTATGCATTGTTATAAGGTTGCTTTGGCATTTGCCTGGGGGGAAAAATCCCGAACTGGAAATTGTTTTTTTTTTTTTTTTCATTCCATCGTCGACACGATGATCCTTGAAGGTACTGACAGTCTTCTACTCATGTAACTGAATCACGCCCTCATAGAGAGGTCGTTTCCAGTAATGAATGCAAAGTCCCCATCGCTTCGATGATGATGAAACTGAGGAACGTACCCAGAGCCAAAGTGCCATCTTTAGCGCCCTCTTGAAGACGAAATTGGTCAAAGCCTCTCCTGGACGACGACGTTCCATCTTTTGCCATCTTGCGATGCAAGAGGCGAGCAAAATGGAATGAATATTTTCATAATTGATTCGTGATAAGAGTCTTGAGTAGATGGATGCTCTTGCTGTTGGAGAATTTAATATCTTGGAGGAATACCACGTGTCTTCTTGAACGAGACGGTGAGACCTCATTCTGTATCGAAATAGATCTAAGCTGATTTAAATGCTGAATGATATTTACAGAGAAAGTCGAATAGTGGAAATTAAATACTAGTCTCATTCGTATATTAATTGGATTTCTAATGGATTTATATTGGATTTGGATTGGATTTGGATTGGATTTGGATTGGATTTGGATTGGATTTGGATTGGATTTGGATTGGATTGGATTGGATTGGATTTGGATTGGATTTGGATTGGATTTGGATTGGATTTGGATTGGATTTGGATTGGATTTGGATTGGATTTGGATTGGATTTGGATTGGATTTGGATTGGATTTGGATTGGATTTGGATTGGATTTGGATTGGATTTGGATTGGATTTGGATTGGATTTGGATTGGATTTGGATTGGATTTGGATTGGATTTGGATTGGATTTGGATTGGATTTGGATTGGATTTGGATTGGATTTGGATTGGATTTGGATTGGATTTGGATTGGATTTGGATTGGATTTGGATTGGATTTGGATTGGATTTGGATTGGATTTGGATTGGATTTGGATTGGATTTGGATTGGATTTGGATTGGATTTGGATTGGATTTGGATTGGATTTGGATTGGATTTGGATTGGATTTGGATTGGATTTGGATTGGATTTGGATTGGATTTGGATTGGATTTGGATTGGATTTGGATTGGATTTGGATTGGATTTGGATTGGATTTGGATTGGATTTGGATTGGATTTGGATTGGATTTGGATTGGATTTGGATTGGATTTGGATTGGATTTGGATTGGATTTGGATTGGATTTGGATTGGATTTGGATTGGATTTGGATTGGATTTGGATTGGATTTGGATTGGATTTGGATTGGATTTGGATTGGATTTGGATTGGATTTGGATTGGATTGGATTGGATTTGGATTGGATTTGGATTGGATTTGGATTGGATTTGGATTGGATTTGGATTGGATTTGGATTGGATTTGGATTGGATTTGGATTGGATTTGGATTGGATTTGGATTGGATTTGGATTGGATTTGGATTGGATTTGGATTGGATTTGGATTGGATTTGGATTGGATTTGGATTGGATTTGGATTGGATTTGGATTGGATTTGGATTGGATTTGGATTGGATTTGGATTGGATTTGGATTGGATTTGGATTGGATTTGGATTGGATTTGGATTGGATTTGGATTGGATTTGGATTGGATTTGGATTGGATTTGGATTGGATTTGGATTGGATTGGATTGGATTTGGATTGGATTTGGATTGGATTTGGATTGGATTTGGATTGGATTTGGATTGGATTTGGATTGGATTTGGATTGGATTTGGATTGGATTTGGATTGGATTTGGATTGGATTTGGATTGGATTTGGATTGGATTTGGATTGGATTGGATTGGATTGGATTGGATTGGATTTGGATTGGATTTGGATTGGATTTGGATTGGATTTGGATTGGATTTGGATTGGATTTGGATTGGATTTGGATTGGATTTGGATTGGATTTGGATTGGATTTGGATTGGATTTGGATTGGATTTGGATTGGATTTGGGATTGGATTTGGATTGGATTTGGATTGGATTTGGATTGGATTTGGATTGGATTTGGATGGATTTGGATTGGATTTGGATTGGATTTGGATTGGATTTGGATTGGATTTGGATTGGATTTGGATTGGATTTGGATTGGATTTGGATTGGATTTGGATTGGATTTGGATTGGATTTGGATTGGATTTGGATTGGATTTGGATTGGATTTGGATTGGATTTGGATTGGATTTGGATTGGATTTGGATTGGATTTGGATTGGATTTGGATTGGATTTGGATTGGATTTGGGATTGGATTTGGATTGGATTTGGATTGGATTTGGATTGGATTTGGATTGATTTGGATTGGATTTGGATTGGATTTGGATTGGATTTGGATTGGATTTGGATTGGGATTTGGATTGGATTTGGATTGGATTTGGATGGATTTGGATTGGATTTGGATTGGATTTGGATTGGATTTGGATTGGATTTGGATTGGATTTGGATTGGGATTTGGATTGGATTTGGATTGGATTTGGATTGGATTTGGATTGGATTTGGATTGATTGGATTGGATTTGGATTGGATTTGGATTGGATTTTGGATTGGAATTTGGATTGGATTTGGATTGGATTGGATTGATGGATTTGGATTGGATTTGGATTGGATTTTGGATTGGATTTGGATTGGATTTGGATTGGATTTGGATGGATTTGGATTGGATTTGGATTGGATTTGGATTGGATTTGGATTGGATTTGGATTGGATTTGGATTGGATTGGATGGATTTGGATTGGATTTGGATTGGATTTGGATTGGATTTGGATTGGATTTGGATTGGATTTGGATTGGATTTGGATTGGATTTGGATTGGATTTGGATTGGATTTGGATTGGATTTGGATTGGATTTGGATTGGATTTGGATTGGATTTGGATTGGATTTGGATTGGATTTGGATTGGATTTGGATTGGATTTGGATTGGATTTGGATTGGATTTGGATTGGATTTGGATTGGATTTGGATTGGATTTGGATTGGATTTGGATTGGATTTGGATTGGATTTGGATTGGATTTGGATTGGATTTGGATTGGATTTGGATTGGATTTGGATTGGATTTGGATTGGATTTGGATTGGATTTGGATTGGATTTGGATTGGATTTGGATTGGATTTGGATTGGATTTGGATTGGATTTGGATTGGATTTGGATTGGATTTGGATTGGATTTGGATTGGATTTGGATTGGATTTGGATTGGATTTGGATTGGATTTGGATTGGATTTGGATTTGGATTGGATTTGGATTGGATTTGGATTGGATTTGGATTGGATTTGGATTGGATTTGGATTGGATTTGGATTGGATTTGGATTGGATTTGGATTGGATTTGGATTGGATTTGGATTGGATTTGGATTGGATTTGGATTGGATTTGGATTGGATTTGGATTGGATTTGGATTGGATTTGGATTGGATTTGGATTGGATTTGGATTGGATTTGGATTGGATTTGGATTGGATTTGGATTGGATTTGGATTGGATTTGGATTGGATTTGGATTGGATTTGGATTGGATTTGGATTGGATTTGGATTGGATTTGGATTGGATTTGGATTGGATTTGGATTGGATTTGGATTGGATTTGGATTGGATTTGGATTGGATTTGGATTGGATTTGGATTGGATTTGGATTGGATTTGGATTGGATTTGGATTGGATTTGGATTGGATTGGATTGGATTGGATTTGGATTGGATTTGGATTGGATTTGGATTGGATTTGGATTGGATTTGGATTGGATTTGGATTGGATTTGGATTTGGATTGTTGGATTGGATTTGGGATTGGATTTGGATTGGATTTGGATTGGATTTGATTGGATTTGGATTGGATTTGGATTGGATTTGGATTGGATTTGGATTGGATTTGGATTGGATTTGATTGGATTTGGATTGGATTTGGATTGGATTTGGATTGGATTTGGATTGGATTTGGATTGGATTGGATTGGATTGATTGGATTTGGATTGGATTTGGATTGGATTTGGATTGGGATTTGGATTGGATTTGGATTGGATTTGGATTGGATTTGGATTGGATTTGGATTGGATTTGGATTGGATTTGGATTGGATTTGGATTGGATTTGGATTGGATTTGGATTGGATTTGGATTGGATTTGGATTGGATTTGGATTGGATTTGGATTGGATTTGGATTGGATTGATTGGATTGGATTTGGATGGATTTGGATTGGATTTGGATTGGATTTGGATTGGATTTGGATTGGATTTGGATTGGATTTGGATTGGGATTTGGATTGGATTTGGATTGGATTTGGGATTGGATTTGGATTGGATTTGGATTGGATTTGATGATTTGGATTGGATTTGGATTGGATTTGGATTTGGATTTGGATTTGGATTGGATTTGGATTGGATTTGGATTGGATTTGGATTGGTTTGGATTTGGATTTTGGATTGGATTTGGATTGGATTTGGATTTGGATTTGGGATTGGATTTGGATTGGATTGGATTGGATTTGGATTGGATTGGATTGGATTTGGATTTGGATTTGGATTGGATTTTGGATTGGATTTGGATTGGATTTGGATTGGATTTGGATTGGATTTGGATTGGATTTGGATTGGATTTGGATTGGATTTGGATTGGATTTGGATTGGATTTGGATTGGATTTGGATTGGATTGGATTGGATTTGGATTGGATTGATTGTTGGATTGGATTTGGATTGGATTTGGATTGATTTGGATGATTGGATTGGATTGGATTGGATTTGGATTGGATTTGGAATTGGATTTGGATAATTCCGAGAGAATCCGTCTCCGGATTCCAAGAGAATCCGTCTCCGGATTCAGAAAGAATCCGTCTCCGGATTCAGAAAGAATCCGTTTCTGTATTTCGAGAAAATTCGTCTCCGGATTCCGAGAAAATTCGTCTCCGGATTCCAAAGAGAATCCGTCTCTGGATTCGGGACCGAAACTGTTTCCGGATCCGGAGAGAATTCGGCTCTGGATTTGGAGAAAATATGGCTCCGGATTCGGAGAGAATCCTGCTCCGAATTCGGAGAGAATCCTGCTCCTGATTCGTAGAGAATCTTGCTCCTGATTCGGAGAGAATCCTGCTCCGGATTCAGAGAGAATCCTGCGCTGGATTCGGTGATTCGTAGATAATCCGCTTTCGGATTCGGAGAGAATCCGAAGACGGATTTAGAGCAAATTCGCCTCCGGATTCAGAGAGAATCCGCCTCCGAATTCGGAGATAATTCGTCTCTGGATTTGGTGAAATTCCTGCTCTGGATTGGGAAAGAATCCACTTTCAGATTCGGAGAGAATTCGCCTCTGGATTTCGGAGAGAATCCGTCTCAGGATTCGGAGAGAATCCTCCTCAGGATTTGGAGAGAATCCGGAGACGGATACGAAGAGAATCCGCTACTGGATTCGGAAGTAAATTCGAAGACGGTTTCAGAGAGAATCCAGGTTCAGAAATAAAATGCCTCCGGATTCATAGTTAATCCACCTCCGAATCCGAAATCCTCCTTAGGATTAGGAGAGACTACGCCTCCGGATCCAGAGAGCATCCACCTCCGGATTCGAGGAAAATCCGCTTCCGAATTCGAAGAGTATCCGCCTCCGAATTCGGAGAGATTCTGCCTCCGAATATGGAGAGAATCCGCCTCCGAAATCTTAGAGAATCCGCTTCCGAATTCGTAGAGAATCTGCTTACGGATTCGGAGAGAATCCGCCTCCGAATTCAGAGAGAATTTGCCTCCGAATTCTTAGAGAATCCGCCTCCGGATTCGGAGAGAATCCGCCACTGGATTTGGATATAATCCGTCTCCGGAGTCAGAGAGAATCCGCTTCCGGATTTGGAGAGATTCCGCTTTCGGATTCGGAGAGATTCCGCCTTAGGATTCGGTAAGAATCCGGAGACGGATTTAGTAAGATTTTACCTCCGGATTCAGAGAGAATCCGCCTCCATATGCAGAGATAATCCACCTCCGCATTCGGAGAGAATTCTTCTCCAGATTCGGACAGAATCCGTCTCTGGATTCGAAGAGAATCCTTCTCTGGATTTGGAGAGAATCCGTCTCCAGATTCGAAGAGAATCCGTCTCTGGATTCGGAGAGACTGCGCCTCTAGATTTTGAGAGAATCCGCCTCCGGATCCGCCAAAGAATCCGTCTCTGTATTCGGAGAGAATCCATCTCTGGGTTAGGAGAGAATTTGCCTCCGGGTACGGTGAGATTCCGCTTCCGAATTTGGAGGCTCCAGGATTCGGAGAGAATCTGACCCCGGATTCGAAGAAAATCCACTTCCTGATTTGGAGAGAATCCGGCTTTGGTTTCGGAGAAATTCCGTCCTAGGATTCGGAGAGAATCCCGTTCTGGATTTGGATAGATCCGGATTCGAAAGAGATCCTTCTTTGGATTCGGAGAGAATTCTTTTCAGGATTCGAAGAGTAGATCGTCTTCGGAAGCGAAAAGGGGTACGTTTTCGGATTCGAAGAGTAGTCCATGTTTGGATTTGAAAAATCTTTCGATTTGAAGATTAATCAGTCTTCGGATTTGAAGAGTAATAAGTTTTCGGATTCGAAGTGCTGGTCCGTCTTTGGATTCGAAGAGTAGTCCATCTTCAGATTCGTAGAGTAGGTCGTCTTCGGAATCGAAGAGTAGTCAATCCTTGATTCCGATGCGGCCCGTCTTCGTATTCTGACAGAATCGGTCTTCGTATTTGGGTTGAGTCAGTCTTGAGATTCTAATAGAGTACTCTCCATATTCTAATAGAGTCCGTCCCGGATTTTGAAGGAATCCGTTTTCGGATTCTAACAGAATTCACCTCCGTGTTCTTAGAAAATCCATCTCCAGTGGCTGAGAGATTTAGTCTCTGAATATTTGACAACAAAGATGTCTTCAGATACTAAGAGAAATGTCCTACAATTTGAAGAGATGCTCTCTGGATTTAGAGACCACCGTCTATGGATTAGGAAACAAGGTTCCGGGTCATTTGGCCGTATGCCATTTGGACGAATGCCGTTTGGCCGATAGGGTCATTTAGCCGAATGCCGTTTGGCCGAAATAGGAAATAGTGAATTACAGTTAGCATGTTATTGTAGTGGGTTTCGAAGCTGAATTTCAAAGAACTAATTCGACTTATTTTTAAAGAAGGTTAATCATCATTGATATACACATAATTGGATCTTTGATGTTAGTTCAACAAACAGTCAGTGCTGAAAGAAGAATATCCTAAATGTAAGCAATTTCTGCTAGCGGCAAATTATTGCCAAAAGTAACGAAACCAGCATAACTCGAAAGAATAGCCTATGCTTAAAAGAAGGAAAAACTTGTAATGAAATCATTAAAAAACTGGAACCCTATCATACCGTTGGTAGCCCCAGATGAAACAACCATGAGTCTTGATGCACATAAGTATGGTAGTAATTTGATTTTTTTTGTTCGTAATTCGGCCAAACGGCATTCGGCCAAATGACCCGTTCGGCCAAATGGCCGTGCACCAGCAAACAATACATCACTGAATGTTGAGGTGATACATTCCTGAATTCTTAGGTAATTCTTTTTGGCGATCTGGTTCTCAGAAAATTCTTTTTCAAATTTCTAAGGAATCTGATGACGGATTGACGATTGATGACGATGCGAAAATTCTACAACTATTTTCTGAGAAGTTTCATCGAAAAAATCTAAATTTAGTTTTCGTGTTAAAATAGTACATATTTCTGGGTTCTTCGACAATTTTCTTCTTCTCCCTTTCAATCGAATTCTTTTAGGAAAACTCTTTATTGAAAAAAATATTAATTGTCATATATTTGCGTAATTATTCTCTAATTAGTAATACCACTAAATTTGTCTTTCTTATTTTTCTCTTACCTCACAGTCGCACCCCGCTGCAAGCCCGGAACCGAGCAGCAAACGATCGGCTCGCTCAGCATGCAGTCGCAGGTCGTCAAGTGCGAAGTGGACGCCGATCCGCCCGATGGAGTGCGCTTCAGTTGGACCTACAACAGCACCCGCAATGTGTCCCCGGTGTTGAACTCACGCATCAGCTCGCACGGATTGGTCAGCACCATCAACTACCTGCCGCAGATCGATGCCGAATTGGTAACGCTTCAGTGCTGGGCCGTGAACAGCGTCGGACGGCAGATGGTGCCCTGTTTGTTCCACATACTTCCTGCAAGTAAGTAATGAGACGGTAGGGATATGGTTTAGTATCATTAGGTGGAAAACCGCTTCTAACTACAGTGGTCAGCATTCTTTTGGCCGAGTTAAATTTGTTTTCTAAAATGAAGAAGTAAAATCCAAGAATATGGTTCTTTCTAAATATTGTTTAGTCTTGATCTTGGTTAATGAATGTCTTGGTCCTTCTGTTTTTTTGCCCAAAATCAGCTAAATGAATTTCGACCACTGTAATTGCTGTTAGCTTCATTCGCTACCGAACGAATACTTCAGCTTACCCAATTAATTTACCATTCTCATTCGCATTTCGCTTTTCCCAATTGATAGAAACCCCGGAAACGCCCCGCAACTGCGAGCTGCACAACGACACCGAGCTCGAAGTGGTCTGCCAAGCCGGAAGCGACGGTGGACTGGTGCAGCACTTCCTAATGGAGGTCATAGGTGGCGCTCCGCCACCCATGTTCAGCCTCGACTACACCCGAAGCCCACCGACCGAGATCGATAACGAAATCTCCACCATGAACGATCAGGTGAGTTGAGCTCCGAAAAACCTCATCAGCGTCGTAATGTCCTCGTCTGCATGTGTCGGTTGGCGTTGTTTGTTCCCAAAACAACAATGCAATGATGTAAACCAATCATTTTAAGTGTGCACATTCGCGAAAATGAGTTTACATTCGCCAGCTGAGACCGACACCGTCGTTCGTCCGTTACGAACGACCGCATCATCACACCGAGTGCCGACGACGACCGACAAACAACACAACACCAATGCGAAAGGGCAATCAGTAATCGGAAAAACAAACTCCAAGCTGCCTCCACTAGGGTGGGGCTTGACAATTTCACAAAATTTTTCGCAGGCAAAATTCACAAAGGGTAAAATGATCATCGGTCCCAAAATAAGGACCTGTGAGAAAAAAACGCATTAGTGCAGTTTTACAGATAAAATCTTCGGAGTTAGGTATGGTAATTGAAATCAAAAGATTTTGTTCAAAGAGAGGTGATTGGAAAACAAAATTAGCAAAAGAACTAATTCACGATTACTTTTTCAAATCGACGAATGTAACTTTCACACGATTTGAAGAAAAAATTGAGGAGAATTAAAACATTATTTCTTAATCTGTTTTAAAATAAACCTATATTTTGACATTTTTTCCTTACGTGTATCCTCAAACCTTTACATCCAGGCAGCACGCATTCAAAAACTCTGATTTTCCATCATTTTTTCCAAAAAAACTGACGATAAGTAATTCGTCGTTAGGTTTTTGTACCAGTGTAAGATTAACTCAAGTAGTGTTTTGTTTTAATTCATGGTTAAGTCACTTTGTCTCTCCATATAACAAAGCGGTGAAAGTTAAAAATCGTACTAAAGTCGTTTTGTATTTTCTAAAATTACACGTTTTGTTGTTATTCTAGAAGAGCGCCATCTACGCATTTTAGCTTTGTGTCACCAATATACTATGCCGGAGGGAAACTAGAACATTTTTGACATATCACAGCTTCGAACATTCCAGAAATGTCAGGAATCTGGGTGCACAGCCACTCACCCTGCCCTTATCCAGAGTGTATGAAGCGAAGAGTGAAACCAAATCTACCTATCCATATCAAACCGTCTACCTATCGAGCAGACCAGCAAAACAGATAGGGGCTATTTTTGAAGCTGAAGAAGAACAATCATTCAAGGAAGTCTCTTCGCGCAACTCTCTGTATGAGTCTATGAGCCTCTGTACATGCCATAATTTCTTTCGTTCCTTTGACTTCTACTGTGCGCTATGTGTTAGTGCTGTCTCGCTCTCTCTCTCACTGGCAACTTGAAAACGGGACGCAAAGTAAAAGTCGAACCGAACAGGAAATTATTGCGACTCATTCAACAGGGCATAACTTTTCTACCATTGGGTAAAAATCAACCAAATTTTGCACACTTTCTCATTGATGTGTATTGTTTACATGCTGTCAATCTCGAAATTGTGTTTTTCGATTCAACGGATTGGAGGTGAACAAACGCGAGTCGAGAGAACAAATTCTTTCCAAACAATCGGAATTTCCTGACCTGTCGCACCGGCAGTTGGGAAAAATGTTAAACATTCATAGCTACCTCCAGAATGCAAAAAAGAGAGCTGGGCTAGGGTAGAAGCACCGGTTTTGGCCATACGCCAATTGTAGCCATAGTAGATTATACAGTCGCCTCTCCACATCTCGATATCGAAGGGACCATCGAGATAGGGAGAGATCGAGACCAAGAACACCTTTTTGATGAATACTAGATTGAAAAACACTCCGTTGCCAAGAAGATAATACACAAACAGACGTCATTTTGCGCTCCCAATTTATTTTGAACCACAAAACTTTGGTCTAGTAACCTTCGATATTGGTCATATCATATCGAGATATGGAGATATCGAGATAAGGAGGATATCGAGATATGGAGAGTGAAAATGTATGCAGACTGAAGGGACTTATGAAATCATCGACATAGGGAGAGATATCGAGATGTAGAACATCGAGATGTGGAGAGTCGACTGTACATCGTTTCACATAGCCAACCAGCATAAAACCTTTTGTGTTCAGTAGATCACATTCATATGATAGAGCTACATTCATTTACTCGTCCAAATTGATTGAAAACACAAGAAAAACAATTAATTTTCCTTATAATGTTAACTCCCATATACCTAATTTGGCCAGGGTACTCCTAATTTAGCCACTCTCATGAGAAATCAATGCGATTGGCCAATTCAGGAATCAATGTTAAATCTCTGGCCGAAACTGGTTCCGTTGGCCTATATTGACCAACGGGATTTTCAAGGCGAAAAAATGGTTTTAGCTGAGTTTTGATATTTTACACACATAAAATGGATTGGAAGCTTGCATTTGACATATTGGTAGTATAAATACGGCTTCCCATTGAATTTTTATTGACATTTTCTCTTAGGCTGGCCAAGGTACAGAACTTCCCAAACCGCGATGAGCGGCAACAATCGATGGCTAAAACTCGGGCACGGAAGCTCTACGAGAAAATGCTGACAAAATATGGTTGCTGTATGATGGACGACGAAACGCCGATTCAAGGAAATTCCGGGGTTGGAGTTTTTCATCGGCAAGAGCAAGTTCGATGTGGACGACAAATTTAAGAAGAAGAAAATGTCGAAGTTCGCCTCCAAATATCTCATTTGGCAGACCATCTGCACTTTTGGACTGAGGAGTGAGCCTTTCGTGACAAAGGGCACAGTAAATGGCGAGATCAACAAATCTGAGTGCCTCGAGAAGCACCTTTTGCCGTTCTTGCAGCAGCACGACGAAGCTGTCCTTTCGACCTTTTGTCTTTCGACCTTTTGTCATAGATTCGCGTAATACAATGATAGGTTTTCATGACGATTTCTTTAAATTTGAACAAGAAAACTGTTTTTTTTTGATGATTGCTAATGAAAGAATGATAAATTCTTGAGCCTTAAGGAGTAATCGAACGGGAGTTGACCGCATTCGGCCATAATGGATTAGGTAGAACTGGTACCAAAAGCGCCTGAAGCGAGACGGAAAGCTTTAGTATACAGTGGGCTTAATCACTAAATCATTGTCTTATCTCTTCAAAATTAAACAATCTTTTCACTCACGGCAACATCAGCCATTACAATTTTTTTACTTCTTGTTTTTTTCACACACAAACCCAAGGCAATCCGTCCACGACCAAAATCGTCATTAGACTGAGGAGGACGCGTATCGATACCGACCAGAGTGCGAAACACTCCCAACAAAAAGCCTCTCTCTCTTTTTCTCTCCTTCACTTCGCTTTGTTCCAGTTCACCAGCTGCCAGTGATGCCACATACACAGATTTATCTGTAATTACACAGATTTTTTCCTGTTTTCGCCTACAAATATCTGTGATCACAGATCACAGATTTTTGAGATAATAAAGATTTTTAAGATTTTAGGATATTTCACGAGTTTAGGACACGGTTTTTGAAGACTTAACTCAGAAATGCAATTTCTCTGTTTAGTTTTTCTCAAAAACTTAAATATTTTAATATTTTAGAAACTATTACGTACCTTTAACTCACTTTTAGAAGAATAAGTACAAATTGGAAATAGTTGACATGCCAAAAACAGTCATGATACGTTTGCAAACATTCTTTTTGACCTAAAACATGAAAATTTTAGATATTTTTGCGTCACAGATTTTTACCAAGATTTTTGGAGGTCGACATAAGATAAAAAAGATTTCTTTTGCCGAAAACACAGATGAAAGTCGGAAAAAATGTGGCAACACTGCCAGCTGCTACGATCCAATCAACGTATCTCTTTTTTGCATCCATTCGACAACGTCGCTGACTCTGCATCCGTTCCCGTTGTTGTCCAACGTATTTTGACAGCTACTAAAGGTACGCTGCATTTTTGTCTTTCTTACACGAAAACACTCACATAGATAAAATAGTTATGAAAATCCGTCAGATTTGTACTGAAATCGGAATATAAATTTAATTAATTCAATTGGTTTGTTGAGAAGTATCCATATTTTTACATATCATGATTCTACGTAAAAAATTAAACCAGAATCCAAAATTTCATAATTTTCCGTGCCCTGGAACTATTTTTAAAATAAATTTGAAGTTAGTATGGAAATCGCTTTTGAATCATTGCTCGGCAAATGTTACTACGGGACGAGCTGTTATTATGTAAATTGAAATCTCATTGAGTCTACAGATTTAAATCTTCATTAATCATTTATAACGTCAACATTATTACATTGCAGCGTTATCAATTTGTATTATACTTAGTCAAATGTACTCTTCCGATATAGGGTGTTTTATGTAATTTGGACAGAGCGTTACGCGTATATAATTTGGCCACTTCCATTTGATTTTGCCGTAAATGGCCAAATTATATACGCGTAACGGTCTGTCCAAATTACTTTGATCACCCTAGCTACGAAAACATTTTCAGTGCCAGTTTTCATCGGTTTGAGTTATTTCTGAGTGAGGTAATGGGTTGTGATGCGAAACATGAAAAATACTCCTCATAAATAAAACAAATGCATTAAATGACCTCCCAATCGGATACGTAACAAATTATTCTGCTAAGTTATCGATATTTTGTTATCTTAAATACCTAAATTTACTTAAATTGCATTAAAATATAACAAATGCCATACAAATCCGGAAAAAGTTCATAACTATCTACTAATACCAATGCACAGTCGTGAATAGCATACCTTCTATAGCTGTCAATATACTTAGGTTGTTGTCATCTTCGTGTTCCATTCTGTTACGCGCACTTGCAGCGTACGCCAAACCAAACAATTACACTGATAGAAATGTATAAACGATAATGATGGTTGAAATACTTTTTCTTTTTTAGAGCGATGAATCGATTCTTTATTTTTACAAAATACGGGAACCGATTACTGACGATTATTGAAGAGTATTTACGATATTCCTTTCCAATCCTCTGGAGAGCATGTATTTTTTGCGACGGAGTTTGACTGCTGAACGAATCCATGGAGTTCCACCATGGATCCGATTCTTTACCTAGAGAACCATTGCACAGTGAGAAAATCGGGCTCCAAAACGCGACTAAATGCAATATCTCAGCTGGGTAACGGTTCCAGGAAATGATTTTGGCCATTCTAGATCGGAAAAAGACTGCTAAATCGATTGGTGGCGGTCCTATTGACCGGAGACTTCGTCCTGGCCACCTAGAGCCCTGGAATCATCCTGAGTTCCTTACAGCAAGTAGAATTAATGGAACTGAAAATAAACTGTCATGATTACGTTTTGCTGCGAAGCCGCACACGAAAATATTCTTACATGGGGGATTTAGTGAAATGAATGATTGACCGTTATGGCCATTTTATGGTTCCGGAGCGAACCCGGAACATCCGTAAAATTGGAAATATCAAAAAAATATATTCTGATAGTTCCTTTGTCTCTTGTTTGTTAGAAAGAAGTACTCTTACAATTCGTATTTAGTAATCTGAATGTTTGACCATTACAGCCATTTTATGGTTCCGGAACTAACCCGGAACATCCGAAAAAATGGAAATACTGAAAAAAAAAATATTTTCTGATAGTTCCTTTGTCTCTTGTTTGTTAGAAAGAAGTACTCTTACAATTCGTATTTAGTAATTTGAATGTTTGATCATTACGGCCATTTTATGGTTCCGGAACTAACCCGGAACATCTGTAAAATTTTCCATATTGAAAAAAAAAAGATTATTCATATGTTCCTTGTTGATTAAAATTAAGTATTCTAACATATTGGATTTAGTGATATGAATGTTTGATCACTTTGACCATCTTATGGTTCCGTAATTAACCCGGAACATCCGTAAAATTGAAAAAAATGTTCTGTTCTGTTTCTATGTTCCATGTTAGTTTTAATTCTTAAATGTCGAAATAAGTTATATTCTTAAATGTCGAAATAAGTTATATGAATGTTTGACCATTATGGTCATTTTATGATTCCTAAACTAACCCGGAACAACCGTAAACATTCCATATTGAAAAAAATCTGATAGTTCAAGAAGAATGCTAAGAGAAATCTTTGAAAGAACTCCTGGAAGTATTCCTGGAATAATTCCTGAAGAAACTTCAGGAGAATACCTGAAGGAACTCCTAGAAAAACAACTGGAAAAATCCATAAAGTAAAATCTCTGGAGGAACTTGAAGAAATCCTTTAAGGGATTCAAGGGAGAATTCCTGGAAGAACTCCTAAGGGATCTCTAGCGGAACTCCTTTAAGAATCTCTCGTGAAACGCTTGGAGGAATCGCGGAGGAATTTCTTAAGGGACTCCTGGAGTAATTCCCGAAGTAAATCCTGAAGGAATTTCCGAAGGAACTCCTGGAGGAATATTTGGAGTAATATTCAAAAGAATACTTGGAGGAACTCCTGGAGGAATTTCCGAAGAACCTCCTGTAGGAATTCCTAAACGAACTTCAGGAGGAATTCCTGAAGGAACTCCTAGAGAAACTGAAGGAACTCCTGGACTAATCTCAGAAGAAACTCTTTTAAGAATTCTCGGATGAACTCCTGAATGTATAACTGAAGGAACTCCGTGATGAATTCCTGGAGATACTCCTGGAAAGGTTCCTGAAGGTACTATCGGAGTAATTCCTGTAGAAACTTCTGAAGGAACTCTTGAGGTATTACAAGGTATTACAAAAGGAACACCTGGAGAAATTCCTGAAGATTCTTTTGGAGTAATTCTTGAACGAACTCTTGGTAAAAATCCTGAAGGAACTCCTGGGGCAATTTTTGAAGCGAACCCTGGAGGAAATCTTTATAGATCTTCAATAGTAATTTATGAAGAAATTGTTAGAGGAATTCCTGAAGATATACCTGGAGTATTTTCCCGAAAGAACTCCTCAAAAGACTCCTGGAGGAATGGCTGTAGAATTTCCTGGAGGAATTCCTGAAAGCACTTCCTGTAGAATTCCTGGAGATATCCCTAAGATACTCCTGGAGCAATTCTTAAGGGGTTTCCTAGAGAAACTCTTGGAGTAATTCCTGAAGGAACTCCTGAAAGAATTTTTGGGGGAATTTCGGAAGAAAATCCTGGAGTAACTCCTGAAAGAATTCCTGAAGTAAATCCTTGAAGATTTTCTGAAAGATTTCCTGGAGTAATTCATGAAGAATTATCGAAGGAATTCATGGAGGAATTCCTGAAGGAGGTTTTGAAGGAAATTCTGGAGGATTTCCTGAAAGATCTGCTAGAGGATTTTCTGAAAACGCTCATGGAGGAATTCTTGAAGATACCCCTTGAAGATTTTCTTGAAGGAACTCCTGGAGAAATTCTTAAAAAAAACTTCTGTCAGAATTCCTGTAAGAGCTCTTTGTGAAATTCCTAAAAAAAAACTTTTGGAGGAATTCATGAACGAACTTCTTGATGAATTCCTGAAGGAATTCCTTAGTTACTCTTGGAGGATTTTGATGGAAGATTCCACAAGAACAAATAGAAGAATAATTCATAATTAATAATTCATAAATTAATATTAATACAGAGATCCCATGTGAGTTTGCTAGTGGAATACCGAAGATATTCTTGAGTAAATCTTTCGGAAACCCCCTCTGGAATCACCGGGAGAATCTTTGGCCCTTTTTTAAATAATAATTGAGACATTCCACTACGGAAATATTGGAGTAATGTATAACATCCTAATATGATACGGTGATCTTATACCGCAAGGAACTTGATTCCTAAAAATGATCCAAAATATTTTGTCTCTTGTTTGTTAGAAGGAAGTACTCTTACAATTCGTATTTAGTAATCTGAATGTTTGACCATTATGGCCATTTTATGGTTCCGGAACTAACCCGGAACATCCGTAAAATTGGAAATATTGAAGAAAAAACAAATGTTCTGATAGTTCCTTTGTGTCTTGTTGATTAGAAAGAATTATTCTTACAAGTCGGATTTAGTAATCTGAATGTTTATGGTTCCTGAACTAACCCGGAACATCCGTAAAATTTTCCATATTGAAAAAAAAACCTGATCGTTCATATGTTGTTTATCAGTTACGGATTTATCATACTCCAATTGACATACATGGTCACAGTAGATGAGAAAAATAATATATGCAGCGTGCTTCCGATTAAAATTATCTCTTCAGGATTAGAGAAGTACTATTTCATATACAATCATCTCTCCCTCATCTGTAAAATTTTCCACATTGAAAAAAAAAACTGATAATTCATATAAATCAGGAATTCTGACAGAAGTTTTTTTTAGGATTCCTCCAAGAGTTCCTTCAAGAAAATCTTCCAGGAGTATCTTCAAGAATTCCTCCATGAGCGTTTTCAGAAAATCCTCTAGCAGATCTTTCAGGAAATCCTCCAGAGTTTCCTTCAAAAACTCCTTCAGGAATTCCGCCATGAATTCCTTCGATAATTCTTCCAGGAGTTCCTTCAGGAATTACTCCAGGAAATCTTTCAGAAAATCTTCAAGGATTTACTTCAGGCATTCCTTCAGGAGTTACTCCAGGATTTTCTTCCGGAATTCCCCCAGAAATTCTTTCAGGAGTTCCTTCAGGCATTTCTCCAAGAGTACCTTCAGGAGCCTTTCCAGGAGTATCTCCAGGAATTCATCACGGAGTTCCTTCAGTTATACCTTCAGTAGTTCCTCCAAGAATTCCTGAAAGAGTTTCTTCTGAGATTAGTCCAGGAGTTCCTCCAGGTATTTATCCAGGAATTCCTCTAAATATACTTCCAGAAGTTTCTTCAGGAATTCCTCCAGAAGATCTTTCAGGAAATCATCCAGGGTTTCCTTCAACAATTCCTCCAGGAATTCATCCATGATTTCCTTCAAGAATTTTTCCAGGAGTTCCTTCAGGATTTACTCCAGGAAATCTTTCAGGAAATATTCGATGATTTACTTCAGGACATCCTACACGCATTCCATCAGGGAGTTCCTTCAAGAATTCCTCCAAGACTTCCTGTAGGAAACCCTTCGGGATTTCCTCCGGAAGTTTCCCAGGTATTCCTCCAGGAATTCTTCAGGATTTTTTCCAGGAGTTCTTTCAGGAATATTCCACCGGATATTCCTTCAAATTTTACTCCAAATATTCCTGCAGGAGTTCCTTCGGGAATTCCTTCAGGACTATTTTCAGGAATTCCTCCCGTAGTAGCTTCAGGAATTTCTACTGGAGTTTCTTCAAGTATTTCTCAGGAATTTCTGCAGAGGTTCTTTCAGGAATTTTTCCAGGAGTTCTTTTAGGAATTGTTCTAGAAGTTCCTTCAGGAATTCCTACAAGAGTTCCACTAGGAAACCCTTATGGGATTCCTCCAGGAGTTTCTTCAGGAATTACTTCAGGAGCTCCTTCAGGATAATTCTTCAGGAATTTCTTTAAGAGTGCATTCAGAAATTCCTCCACGAGATTTCTACAGGGTTTCAGGAGTTCCTTCAGGAATTTTACCAAGAATTCTTTAAGGAATTCCTCCAGGTGTTCCTCCGGTAATACGTCCAAGAGTTCTTTAAGGAACTCTTCCAGGAATTATTCCAAGAGTTCTTTCAGGAATTCATCCGGTTCCTCAAGAAATTCCCTCAGAAGTTCCTTCAGGTTTATTTTTCTAGAGTTTCTTCTGGAGTTTCCTCCAGGAGTATCTCCATGATTTTGTCTAGGAATTCCTTCAGTAATATCTCCAGAAATTCTTTCAGGAATTTCTCTAGGAGTTCCTTCAGGAATTCCTCCTGGAGTTCGCTCAGGAATTCCTCCAGGAGGTTCTTCGGAAATTCCTCCAGGAGTTCCTCCAAGTATTCCAGGGGTTCCTTCGGGAATTCCTTCAGAGTTATTTTCCTTTAGGATTTACTTCGGGAATTACTCCAGGAGTCCCTTAAGAAATTCCTCCAGGAGCTTCTCCAGCGATTCCTCCAAGCGTTTCACAAGAGATTCCTTAAGGAGTTCCGCTAGAGATCCCATAGGAGTTCTTCCAGGAATTCTTCCTTGAATCCCTTAAAGGATTTCTTCAAGTTCCTCCAGAGATTTTACTTCATGGATTTCTCCAGTTGTTTTTCTAGGAGTTCCTTCAGGGATTCTCCTGAAGTTTCTTCAGGAATTATTCCAGGAATACTTCCAGGAGTTCTTTCAAAGATTTCTTTTAGCATTCTTCCTGAACTATCAGATTTTTTTCCAATATGGAGTATTTACGGTTGTTCCGGGTTAGTTTAGGAATCATAAAATGACCATAATTATCAAACATTCATATAACTTATTTCGACATTTAAGAAAACTAACATGGAACATAGAAACTATCAGAACATTTTTTTCAATTTTACGGATGTTCCGGGTTAATTACGGAACCATAAGATGGTCAAAGTGATCAAACATTTATATCACTAAATCCAATATGTTAGAATTCTTAATTTTAATCAACAAGAAACATATAAATAATCTTTTTTTTTTTCAATATGGAAAATTTTACAGATGTTCCGGGTTAGTTCCGGAACCATAAAATGGCCGTAATGATCAAACATTCAGATTACTAAATACGAATTGTAAGAGTACTTCTTTCTAACAAACAAGAGACAAAGGAACTATCAGAAAATATTTTTTTTTTCAGTGTTTCCATTTTTTCGGATGTTCCGGGTTAGTTCCGGAACCATAAAATGGCCGTAATGGTCAAACATTCAGATTACTAAATACGAATTGTAAGAGTACTTCTTTCTAACAAACAAGAGACAAAGGAACTATCAGAATATATTTTTTTTAATATTTCTAATTTTACGGATGTTCCGGGTTCGCTCCGGAACCATAAAATGGCCATAACGGTCAATCATTCATTTCACTAAATCCCCCATGTAAGAATATTTTCGTGTGCGGCTTCGCAGCAAAACGTAAGGAACTCAGGATGATTCCAGGGCTCTAGGTGGCCATGGCGAAGTCTCCGGTCAATGGGACCCCCACCAATCAATTCAGCAGCCTTTTTCCGATCTAGAATGGCCAAAATCATTTCCTGGAACCGTTACCCAGCTGAGATATTGCATTTAGTCGCGTTTTGGACCCCGATTTTCTCACTGTGCATTGGTTCTGGGAATGTGGTTCGTAGCTATGGCAAGCAATTGTTTGACGAATTCCTCAGCTGAGGAAGTGGCGCTGTTGAAAAATACTTAATTCGACAATTTCGGATGAAGCGTTTCGTAGTCATCAATGATCTTGCGGTACTGCAACTTCAGAGTGGCATCCTTCTTCATCCGTCTCTCCAGCGATAAAAATAGACGTAGGACCAATTCTCGGTTGTCTCCAATCTGGGGAGGAAATTCACGAAAAAGTAGGGCCACGACGTACTTTTAATTCTCATCTCGGTGATGGGTATCTAGGAAAATCTTCTCACATTCCTCCTGGTCCGTGGATTGTTCAACATCATGAATCCCCTCAACTTCCTAGAACATCTTCATGGTGTCGGAAAGTTTGCTAGCAGTTGTGATGCAACATTGTTGATCATTTAGCTGCTCTCTAGCAACGACCCATCCAAAATGCGTCTCCAGTAGGTTTGGCAAGTCCTCTCACAGTTGAATCCTTCCTGACTTGAGCAGTGCGATACTCCAAGCAGTAAGTCGACTTGGTCAGGCGTATTAAGCTCCAGCTTACAGGGTGTCCGCAAATTATCCGTACAAACTTTGAAGACACGGCTCTGTACAATCAAGCATAATAAATTCAATATTCTCGCACGGTTTTAAACATTGGCTTATTATATTTTTAAAAAATACGTTTGACGCATTTCCGATTTGATATATTTGCAAAACCAAGCCAAATGTATTAAGGTGTCTTAAAATGAGCTGTTTTTCAAGCTTCATGACGGAAGAGAAATGTCCATAGAACTCACTGGATTTGAACCGTATATTTTTTATTTCCAGTCTAACTTGAAGCCACTAAACTGCAAGTAACATCAAAAAATAATAGGACATTTGGATTCATCTCTTTTAGATTTTAGGGGTAACACATCTCCAGTATGACTAGCGGCCCTCAGGAAAAACGTCTTTGAAAAAAATAAATGTGTCTATCTCAGTGACAAGCAATCATTTCGAAATTATTTATTGTTGTATTTTGTGTTAACACATAGATGTATTATAAAAGGTACATGGACATAGATTTTTCAATGTTTTCAAAGCGAGATCATCTTTCCAATATTTTGCTGTTCGGATAATTTGCGGACACCCTGTAGTCGTTGGTATGACTCCTGTCACCTTAAGAATCACAAGGCATTCGACCATCATAGTAAAATAAGAGCATCTGGATTGCACTGCTACGCTGATTTTCTCTCGAGCACAGGCCTTTGCTACACCAGCTCCAAGCGTTGAATCTCTATGCACAGATAAGTGATCAGCCATAGCCTTTGATATGAAGCTCACCTGGGAACCAGAATCCAGTAGCAATCGGCAGGGAACCTTCCTGTTGCATACCCTAGTAGCACACATGTTATAATTGAGGCAAAATAACTCGTATATAACCAGATCTGGTCACATAAGAGTTATTCTGCCTCAATTATAACATGTGTGTTACTCGGGTAGGTCCCTCAAGATGACTACAGCTGTCATGAGAATAGCCGTCTTCTGTTCCGACGGTCTGTTGTTCGGAATAGCTGTGTTCAACGATGACCGAGCAGATTCCCGAGCTTTCGAATCTGTTTGATTCATCGGTTCCTCATGCAGAAGCGTGTGGTGTTTCCGATGGCACTCCAAACAGGTCTTCTTAGACTTGGCAGTAATCCATCCGTAGGCGTCACCGACAAGAGGTTTGTCTAGACGATGCAGCTTCAAGGCGTTGGATTCATTGCTGCTCACGTCAATGTCTTCGGACATGGCACGAAATTTCGGCCAATTCTCTACCTTCCGATCGCAGCTAGGAATTAGAGCTCGCAGTGCCTAATGCTGAACATTTACTTGGGGAATGCTGCTCCCAACCGGAGGAGTAGCTATAGCAGCTAGTTTTGTGGAGAGCCATTCAATCTGATCTACCACCTCGGTATGCAGCATGTCGGAAGCCATCTACATTTCATCCTACTCCACATACTTCAACAGCAGTGTCACATCCAGCACTTCTCGATGAGCTGCGGCATACTCCTCGCATACTCTGAGATAACGCCTTAAAAGCCATTGGTAGCCACGTGTGTAGCTCGTTGTTTCTGGGCAAATGAAAGAATAAGCATCCAAACCAACATCACGGGGAGGTAGATAATGATCCTTTCTTCCTCAAAGTGTTGTTAAATAACATGAAAATCCATTCAAATGGTCAGAAACAACGAGCTACTCACATGGTTACCAATGGCTTTTAGGGCGAGATCCAGCCCTGTCGTCCTGCTTAGTCGCGCTTAGTCGACGACTAAGAAGCTTTTCTCAGATTTTTTTCTGAACGCCCTTTGGGACATCAGTTGAAAATTCAAGCTGTATCATCGACTTGAATTAATTTAACTTTGTTGCATTTGGATCAGGTGCAACTAAACGCCCTGTGTAACATCAATCGAAATTGTCAAGCTGTATCAACGCCCTGGAGTAAAATGACCTTGTCTCAATATGATCAGTTGCATTTAACGCCCTGTAGGATATCATTTAATTATTACAAGCTATATTAACGCCCTGGAGTAGTTTCACAGATCAGGTGCATCTTAACGGTCTGAAGTTATCAATTCTTAGTTGTATCAACGCCCTGGAGTATTTTGACTTTGCTCTATGTAGATCAGGTGCAACTCAACGCCCTGTATGACATAAATCGATCCATCCGTGTCGACGCTCTGGAGTAGCTTGACTTTATTTCACATAGATATTTGCGAGATCTAAAACAACGCCCTGCAGAAAATCAATCGAAATTTTCATGCTGTATTAACGTCCTGAAGTAATTTGATCTTATTCCATGTAGATCAGGTGCATCTTGGTGCACTGTAGGTCATCAATTGAAAATTCCTAGCTTTATTACGGCCTGGAAAAATTTGGCTTTATTCCACACAGATTTTTGCGAGGTCTAGAGTATCTGAACGCTCTGTAGAAAATCAATCAAAACCTACGTGCTCCAGGGCGTTGATACACCTTAGAGTAATTTTAGATTATTCCATGTATATCAGATACGACTTAACATCCTGTAGGACATTAATTGTATACTCTAAGCTGGATTAATTTCACCTTTTTCCATGTAGATCAGGTACATGTGACCGCCCTTTAGGACTTAATTTGATAATTCCAAGCTGTATCAACGCCCTGGAGTAAGAGTCCACAAAGATTTCGGCGAGATCTGAAGCATCTTTACTCCCTATAGCAAGTTTTGCTTGTATCAAACCCCTACGGTTATTTGACTTTATTCTATGTAGATCATGCGCACCTCATAGCCCTGTATAACATCAATCGAGATATTCAACGCTCTGGAGTAATTTGATTTTGCCTCAAATAGATGAGCTGTATCTTAACGCCCTGTAGGACATCATTTAATGAATTCATTGCTGTATCAACGCCTTTGAGTAATTTGTCCTTATTCTATGTCAATTAGGTGCATCTTAACGCCCTGTATAACGTCAATTGACCCAGGAGAAATTTGACAGTATTCCAAATAGATCAGGTGTATTTGAACGTCCTGTATCAAATTAAAATTGGTAAGCTATATCAACGCCCTGGAGTTATTTGACTTTATTTCACCTATATCTTTGCAAGATCTGAAGGATCGAAAAACCGCTTTGGAAAATCAATCGAAATTTCGATGCTGCTTCAACATAGTGAAATTATTTGATATTGTGTTTTGTGGATCAGCTGCATCTTAACGCTCTGATTAAGATCAATTTCGAACTCTAAGTGGTACCTACGACAAATTTGACCTTCTCCTATGTAGATAAAGTGCGCCTTAACGCCTCAAATCAATTAAAAATTCTAAGCTGTATCGACGTTCTGGAGTAATTTGATCTTATTTTAACCCTCTAATACCCAACCCCGCCTTTAGACGGGGTACACTTTGGAATTTTGTGTATTTTTTCGTAGCTCGGAAATCAAAATGATTTTATTTTTGGCATAAACCTTGACTCATAACACGCATATAAGAAAAGTTTTTTATGACTTTTGAAACTTTTTTGTATTTTTTAAAGTTGTTTGAAAAATTGTATTCTTATATAACCTACAAATGCCTGAGGTTCATTTAACGTGTAATATAAAAAATCGGACATTTTATATTTTTCTACGATCAATCTATCTCAAAAGAAGAGCTTTATGGTATTCAAATAATTTCAAAACTGTTTTTCCGTTAATTACACGGAGAATAAAAAAAAGTCCAGAAAAAAATTAAAAAAAATATATTTTCGAAAGTACCGTAAAAACTTGAATTTTTATTATTACTTAAAATCAGTAACTAGAAGAGGCTTCAAGGAAAAATGAAAAAGGATAGAGATGTTCAAAAATAAAAATTACAAAAATCAAAAACCAAAATTCATAGATTTGCGAATAAAAATAAATCATTACCCAAAACGTGTTTAAAACGATTTTAGATAACTGAAAATGATATTTAGATCGAAAATAAAAATTTGGGTATTAGAGGGTTAAGAAGATTAGGTGCATATTAACGCCCTGAAGGATTAAATTGTAAAATACAAGCTTCTAGAACGCATTAGAGTAATCTGACATTGTCTTATGTAGATCATTTGCATCTAAACACCCTGTATTATTTGAAAATTTCAAGCTGTACCAAGGCCCTGGAGTAATGTGACCTTATCCTACATAGATCAGCTGCACGCCCTTTATGGCATCAATCAAAATTGTTAAGCTTCATTAACGTCATGGAGTTTGACCATGTCTCATTTAGGTCATACCTGTAGGACATAAGCTGAAAATTCCAAGAAGTATCAACGTTCTGGAGTAATTTAACTTTATTATAGGTAGATCGGTTGCATCTCATCGTCCTTTAGGGCATCAATTAAAAATTCCAAACTTCTTCAACGCTTCGAAGTATATTGACCGAATTCACAAAGATCATATGCATATCAACGCTCTGTATGGTATTAATCAAAATTGTAAAGCTATATAAATGCCTTGGAGTAAATTTTAGTTCAGCTGCATCTTAACGCCCTCTATGACATCAATCGAAATTAACCCGAGCTGTATTAACGCACTGGAGTAATTTAATATTGTCTCAGATAGCTCATCTTAATTCCCTGTAGAACAATAATTTAAAATTCAAAGCTTCATCAACGCCCTGCAGAAATTTGACCTTAATCCACATAGATCAGGCACAACTTTACGCACTGTAGGACACCAATCGATATTGGCAAGCTGTATAAACACTCTGAAGTAATCAGGAGCAAATTAACGCCCTGTAGAAAATCAATTGAAATTTCCGAGCTGTACGACCCCTTGTCACCACTGAATCTGAAATTCTGATATTCCTTTGGTGCGAAAACTAAAATGTTTTTCGTGTGAAAAGAAAAATTATGTTGAAATTATTAATACGACAGCATGAAACAATATCGATCGAATCATCTCTAGTAACTCTTAAAGTTTGATGAGATACATGGAGTTTTGAAACAGAAAAAAAAATCATTTCGTATTCTTGTTCATTTTGGGCCAATAGTTTTCATGCGATAGTATCGAAAGTTCATTATAAAGTACTCATCAAAAACGGTATTTGCTGAAATGAGTTTGAAAATCTGCTGTAATGAACAATAAATAATTCTAAAATCCACTAATAGATCCAACACCAGACTATTATAATAAACAATAGCTTAATATTTTGAGATCCAGGCCAATTGTTAAATTTTTTGCACTTTGGTATCACTTTAAGAGCGATATATTTGGCTGAAGTTCGAACCTCTTGTTTAATCCAAAATAAAGGTTCAAACTTTCTAGATGTCCTGCTTTAAGACACCTTGAGCATTTGTTCGTGAACTTAATTTTTCGATTCTATTTTTTATATAAAGTAATATAAGGGAATTTACGTGTTCAGCAGTCTAAGCCGATGTCGCGATTCATTTGTAATTTTTTGACATACGCAGACAAACTAAATGTTTGTTACATTTATGCGCTGCGCAATCCTGTCTAATATCACACCGGCAGGCTTGTTGAGTACTTTTGAGAAACGTTTTTACAATATTTCAAATATCTCATGTAATTGTGACTATTGCCTGCATCCTCATTTTCTTTGCCAGCCTTTCCCATAAGAACTGCAGGCATATCTTTTCGGCAACTCCACATAAGCCGCATTTTGAGGCGTATTTATTTCAATCAATGACATCTCTGGCGAAATTGTTTGTTCGGAAATCTCGTCAGGGGGAAGCATATTAGTGGATCTATCTTACGCTAGCTAGAATTTCATATGCAATAATTTTGGTCATTTTAAATTTGGTCATCTTGTATTTCATCAGAAAAAAAATTCACCATTCATGCACCATTCGTTGTTAATTTTGTGGTCACCATCAAAAAGCTTATTAAGGTGTCACCTAAAAATGACATCCATCATTTGAGGGAAAGGGGTGGTCTACGAAAGTGTGACAGTGCATGTATTAGGTATTGGCAACATACACGCTTCGAAACGAAATTCCGCAAAATCCCACGGAACTCATACAAGCGGAATATTTATTTTACGATTTCGTTTCGTTTCGCCAAATTGTCAAAATATTTCCGCGGAAAATTAAAAAGAAACGGAATAAAACGGAATTGCGCGAAATTCAAAATGGCAACTTTGGCAAATAAAGCTCTCAGCTAATAACTGTGGCAGTAAGGACGTAATGCTAATAAGAAAAAGAATCAACTGCACACAAATGTAAAAAAAGCCTTTTCGCAATATTCTCGCGGAGCAGGAGTCCTCAATGTTGGGCATAGAATGAGCATACAATTCGTAGTTGCAAATCCGTGATTGACCAGAATAATAGGAGTTGCACACAGATTTAATGAACGGGGGTTGGGATTAGCTTAGCATTCTCAATGTCGCACAAATTGAGAGCACAACATATTAAAGTCAAAAACGGTGCCGGCCAAGTCCTTACGGTCATCGGGAAAGGTAAGGAATGTTAGT